>NC_134831.1:163035795-163223806 GCF_004210375.1 Tachypleus tridentatus | reverse complement strand
GTTTAACTGGTAATGAAAGTTATTTCATTAAACATTAAATACACCTCTAAACTATATTTTATAAAATTGTTTATCAAGTAATTATGGTAACAGTATTTGATACAAACGTAACGTAGGATCACAAGGTACGAGAACAACATATTCCTCATAAATTAGAGGAAGACATCATTGTACGAGGTAAAGTCATGTTCCATCGGACAACAAAGAAAATTTATATCACATTCAAGAAATAATGTTCTATAATATCAACGGTCAGAATTAAAACATAAATACAGTTGTGGCGTATTACGTAGAAAATATCACGAGTTATTTGGTAAATATGTAGCATTAGCTGAAAAATAACTTGAGTTATGTTACAGACAAACATCAATGCGAAAAATGTCCTAACTTTTATCTATTATCAGATAACAAATTAAACACGAGGACAAAATGAAAATGACAGGTGGAAGGAGGCGTGGCCTATGAAGACGTTTACGATTTTTAAAGCTTTTCTTTCGTAGTTGCCGTCTTATTGTTCTTGTGCTGCATTATGCGTCCGTAAGGGCATTAATTTGGTTCGACGATCAACTGGTGTCTTGCCGAACAACCACTCGAATCCTTCTGCTCAACTTCAGCGTAATTTTCTTGAGCCGACCACTTGAAATTCTTGTTCCGTATCCCTCACGGTCTTTTAAGAAATTTGCAACAGCAGTTTTACTGCGTCCAATATCACCAGCGGTGACATGTTGAGAGAGACCTTGTTTTTGAAGCTCGACAATACTGCCACTTTCAAAATTTGTCAACTTTTTAGTCTTTGCCATGTTTTTACCCAATGTAACACAGAAAATGTAAGTTGGAGATGTTGACAACGCTAATGCTTTAACACAAATGACAACATTTCATTACGTGTTTACCGATTAACTCTTCCTTTCAGTATGGTCTTAAACTTTTGACCAGCTGTTATTTAGGCTAATTTCATAGTGTTCACATTTTCCCTATTAAATGCTCAAAAGTTGTTTTTTTTCCCTTTTCTTATTTTCATCTTTCGATGATCTACTCAAATAAGTTGTTAAGTCTGACAACGTAAAATGCATGTTTTTTCTTTATGTTCATTGGCCCTAAGATTTTGGCCAGCAGTGTATGTATTTATCAAATTATATTGAACATTTCAGACACAGGTCTGTTAAAGTTCACCCATTATTTTACAACAACCATACAATTTATTCTTTCGTTTTATTTCTAACTGGAAGGTAAATTTAACTTCTGTTCGAAGATACAAAATAAATAACTATATAAATAATTACAATTTAATGTGTAACATCAAATTAATAACATTTTAACAAAACTTTTATCAGTTGTTTCCGTGAATATTTTCGAGGTTCTTAAATAACTAGGTAAAATTGTAAGTGTTCTGAATCACTAACATTTTAACCTTGATGTTCATCTGATTCCTCACTGGTTCACTCGAAGTTTATTTTCCTTATTATTCAAAATAAACATTTAAAAACGTGTGTAGTTGTATCAAGTTAACCAATGTATCAAAAATTAATTTCTTTGTGAAGTACATTTTTATTCAACCTTTTTTTAAAATTCAAGTAGCTAAGACTTAATATTTACACAAAATATTTGAGTTAAATTTATTCGCCCTATGTGCTTTCATATGGTGTGTATGAAAACAACTCTAGAAATAATATTCTTTCGTAGGTGTTAATAACACGATGATAGCCGATTTAATGTCATCCGTTCGCACAGCAGTAAGTATACAGATTTACGACTCCATACTCAGAGGTTCGATTCGCTTCGGAGGACTCAGAAGACAGCGTAATGTAGCTTTGGCATAAGAAAACATAAACATACATAGATTTAATAGAACGGCTATTTGTTTCAATTCTACTAGTTACATGTTTTTGATGAAAAATTGTTGTTAGAGAAAATACAGCATCAATTAATTTGACACATAATAAAAACAGTTTTCTACCATTCCTTATGTCAAAATTATATTTGTATAATATGTTATTGGATATTTTTGGCTTAATTTTATGCTAGGTTTAATACTTTATGTTTCGAATTTCGCGGAGAGATACGAAAGATTGTTTGTTTTTGTTTTGTTTAATTTCGCACAAAGCTACTCGAGGGCTATCTGCGCTAGCCGTCCCTAATTTAGCAGTGTAAGACAAGAGCGAAGACAGCTAGTCATCACCACCCAACGCCAACTCTAGGGCTACTCTTTTACCAATAAATAGTGGGATTAACCGTCACATTGTACCGCCTCTACGGCTGAAAGGGCAAGCATGGTTGGTGTGACGGGGATTCCAACCCGCGACCCTCAGAGTACGATTCGAATGCCTTAACAATCTGGCCCTGCAAGGCCTGGTATAATCATATAAAAAAGTACTAATTCCGTTGTTGTCAAACACCATATTTTCGGAAAGATATTTCGTTGGTAGAGCGTTGTATTATTACTTTCTAGAAAGTAAAATAAATAATATTTGGTATTCTGTGGTTAATGTCAAAATTTAAATTGTCACATATGATAATTAATAATTTGTTTATTGAAAACTTGTAATAAAACTCCAACTTAAACGTAAATTATTTATTTTATCAATAAAATAATGAAATCTCTCAACATTCACCTAAACATATATACAGTACAGATTAATCTGATACTCAGAATTACGCTTGTAGCAAGCCGTCTGGCCCTGAGGGGTTCTTCGTGCAAACGATTGCGACTCTTTGTGGCGACACACGGGTTCCAGTGTAATGCTGAAATTCATTTCTGCAATGACAGAGCCGTAGCTTACCTATCCCACACAGTGGTAGTCACAATGTAGCGGTCCTCTCTGGTTGTTTTGCAGCGATGACGGCCTTGACCTGTTCTCCTGCCACAAGAGTTCATCTACTAGTAGCGTCGCGAAAGTCAGTTCATGACGCTTGGTGACACACCGAAGCGCTGTACCACTCTCCTTTGGGTCTGGCCATCCTCCAGCAAGCTTAAAAAAATACACTCGTAGACGTACGGATATGTTTTTGATACATAAATTTAGTTACGAGAAAAATATATTGAAACATTTACTTGTTCCTTTATATTTCTTTTAGCAGTATATATAAAAATATAAATATTTACATAAACTCATGTAACGAGTACTATTACACATAAATTCTTGTTAAATTTGGGTTGGTTATAATAGCTTTTTAAATTTTCCGCTGACATATTAATTTCAAATTACATTAAACATTAAGAAGTGTGAAATATTACATTTTTTATTTGCCGAACCAAAGACAATACTATGTCTGATAGTTGGTAGCCTGATAGTTGAATCCCATGGTAAGCAGAGCATAGATAGCCCTTTGTATAGCGTTGTACTTAATTGTAAAACAAACCAAACAAACAAGTACATGAAGTCATTTGGTATTTTATTAAACGTCGCTCATACAGAAGTATTTACAGTGTTATATTGACCAGTTATTATATACAAAACATATTCTTACACTGTGATATAACGATGTGTTCTTCTGGTGTTAGTCTATTTTGAATGCAATACTGCAGAACTGTCTAAAAGTTGGAACTATAAACAAAATCCAAAATGCAAAGTATAGGTAGACGTTTAGTATTCTATTTTATGTATCTAATGATGAAAAATGAATAGCTGTGTTACGCTGTAATTATTAATCACAGATAACACAAAAATGTTTTTTGATTGTACTGAATGTATTACCTGGTAAAAAGTTTAATAATAAGTTAGAATATGTTTACAATTGATGTTATTATTTTGTCACCTCTAATCTGGTGTCGTTTACTTAGCTTAAAGCATTATAGTTTGTTCGTAATATTTAGATGTAGGTTTGATTGTAAAAATTAAAGACATTCATGAAAGATGAAAAAATTAACACACATTATGGTCCACTAGATTTACTAGAGTGTTGATGATATTTGGTTGTAAAACACAATATGTAATTCTCAACACTAGCGCTCTCTGTTCTAATATTTACTGTTAAACTATTAGTGTTTATGTCCGTTTCCAAATACCAGCCAATTTTTATTATACACTTGATTAAACATTACACATACATTATACTATGTGTTCAACAGTTCTGTCAAATATTGTCAATTTTAAATATATTTTTATTACGTCACATTGTTATCAAGCTACATACTATCGAGTATAACGTTCAATAAATCGATCTTTGTGGTGCGAGTTTCTTTCTGGAGAGTTCGGTTACTTGATGAGCGCGTGAGAGTAGAATCTCGTGCCCCGTGGTGTTTTTCCACACGTGCTGCAGCTGTGTCACCTTGAAGTTTTGTCACTCAAAACCGACGAACCAGTAAACATTACATTCATAATTGTTTTCATAAATCTTCACATAAACCAAGATGTTACAGTACACATTAATGTTTTTTTTATTTTCACAAAACATGACCGAAACGATGAGAAACTCAGTTCTCTCACAACCCCGAAGATTTCTTATCTCTAATTTTTTTCTAAATATGTACAAGAAAGAAGACGACAGATTAACCCTAACAGGTAATTAGGTCAGAGTTTCAGATGTTTGAAACTTTAGAACTTTTCATCGCATGTTCAATTAATATTTTATAATTACAGCTACATCTACTTGTATAACCAAACGATAATGATTGAAGATAAATAATCAATGATTTTATATTCTATGTGACATTTGTACATTTTAATTCATTGCATCAACTTGGAAATAAAAAATGTCTTTCAAACGGAATGACACAGGATTTCATTGTACTTAGATATCATCGTTATGGATCGGTACATTTCCAAAACTATTTATATTTGATATAATATTATAGAGTCAGCACTTTGGAACACAAAATTATGATAATTATCAAAATCGTGGAAAAGGAATGACAATCTTACTCATAAATATAATTTAAAGCAGCACCACAACTGTAAAGTTATCGCCACCTACTGTAATAATGAGTAAATAAAATTCAGTTCCAGACATGTGAAGAATTCTTGTAATTTCGAGATTTCTTTCTTTTATTTTATTTTCAGGTTCAATTATAAAATAGTTACTAAAGTCATTTTTAGCCCTCACGTTGCCTTCTGATTAACTAGTTCAGAACTATAAATCCGACAGGTTATGGTTCGGATCCAGAAGTTTGTTATAATCAAAATCAACCAAAACCAAAATAAAAATGAGAAAATCCAAATAATTATAGGTTACAGTGTATAATGTGGAATATAAAATCAAACCTACGTTTTGGAGGTGACTGTGGAAGTAGGGCTCGAATTGCGGTGGGGATACATCATCTGTCAGTCTTAACCTCCCTTCGTCAGTCTCACATAAAGCAATAAAATAAAGGAATAATGATAGAAAATAAAATGATATGAATTAAAGTTTAAGATGTAGGTTCTGAAACGACACATTACATAACAAATATTATGAAATAACACATTTTATAAAATTCTATTGGCATTTAGTTTCTTAGTTGGGTTATAGTTCTCTGACAACCGCATAAGAAGAAAATTTCTTAATCACTAAATTTTCTAAACATGTACAAGTATAGAAGACGACAGAATAACCATAACAAATAATTAGGTAAGAGTTTCAGATATTTGAAACTGTAAATCTTTATCAACTGGTAAAAATGACTTCTGTCATGTGAGAAACAGGAGTATTTCGTCACTCAGGACCAAATGTATATCTACCATCCCGGTATGACCAGGTGATTAAAGAGCTCGAATCGAAATCTAACGGTCTATGGTTCGAATCTCCGTCTCATAAAACTTGCTCACCTTTTTAGCCATGGAGGCGTTATACGTGATGTTTAATCCCACAATTCGTAAGTAAAGGGTAGCCAAGAGTTGCCTTTTCTCTAATTTTACCCAGCTAAATAAGTGACGACTAGTGCAGATTACCCTCGTGTAGGTTTCTGAGAAATTTAAAATCAAACAAAGAAAGAAACGGTATGCCTATATGATTCAGGATATAAATGTCATCAATGTAGCCTGTATACATTTAGTGGAATAAAATAAATGTCTGTATAGACACTTGTATGGTATGTTATAATGTTAAAAACTAAGTATTGACTATAATATAGTACATCGATGTTCGTTTGTTTTAATGTTACAATAGTTAAGTGTGTCCCAGACGATTTATTGATATATAAACCATTTGTGTATAGGCACTATGTATAAATTGTGTGCGGTGGTTAAAATATTTTTTTCACTATTTACGTGGTAATATCCATTCCACCCTAATCACACAACTTCATTACCACTTACAGATTCAAGGTTATTTCCACAACTCATAAGCCACGTTAACTGAAATGTTTTACATGTAAATGACAAATAATCACTCACAGTTTCCTATAAGCTCAGTCTGTTCCTCCACATGTCTCTATGATACTGTAATTTGATTCTTGACGTCAATGTTACTGGAATCTTTCTGATTGGTTGTGATGTTTTAGAAGTATGCATCTCATTAAATATACTACTATAAAAGTATTGTATCCCACCGTCGTTTAATTTTCTATTTACTCTCTAATAAAACGTAAGTTTCTCATAATTTAATAAGAATTGGTGATATAATATTTTATTTCAAAATATGTCGGTGTAATAGCAGTTAGAATGAATATTAAAGATTTTATGTACTTATTTGAATAATTCTTATTATTTGTTGGTAGAAACTAATAATGTGTTTTTTAGTTTACAAGATGTAATTTCGCCACGTACCTGGTAACCTTAACGTTTTTCTATCTATTGTTAAACTGTCTGTGTGTCTGTGCAAAGCCCCTCTACCCATAACTTTCCTCCTCCAACCCCGAAAGACTAGGAAGAATGGAGAAGTTGTCGAGAATATCAAATGAGCTATGTCATGGTAGCTCATGTAATGTAAAGTTGGCGTCTGCAATGGCGGAGTGGGGCGTCCAAAGCACCCGAGGCCTAGGAACACCCAGTCTCATCCTCGCAGGCACCCTCTTCCCCGACTAACCCACCCCGATACTTACTGGGCGGCAAGAGTGTGGGCGTCGCCGAAACCCAACCCTATCACCACCAGACTCGGTGGACTGAGGCTCCATAAAAACGGTGGACACTCCAAGGTCACCCGGGCTGGCCTAAGCCCCCTCCCGGTACCAACCTAACTGGTGTAAGCAGGATGGGCCTGAGCCTACTTAGAGACCCCTACCACCCGAACGGTTCCGATAGCATCCCCAACTCCACAGGTGCCGAAGCCCGTCAACGTGGACGGGAGATACACGGCCTATCCGTCCCGACCCACGAGATATGGTGGGGAAGGCGCCAATTTAGAGGTTCCACATTTTACTGTTGTTGGATTTGGGAAGGATGACAGAATCCTCACCCATTTCCCCTTCTTAGCACGTGGATGACGTGGTCTCGTACTCAATCTTGTGAACTGTCCAGTACGCCCCCAATCCGTCCTTGACGGCATCGTAGGTCAGTTCGAATGGTGCCGAACGGAGAGTCATTCACATAATATTTTGCAGGTCGGCTCCATAGGCACACGCTGGTCCCCAAAGAGAAAATCTCCTTTTTCTCGCTGGGTATGGACGTGTATGGGCGATGCTAGCGTAGCTACATAACGTCCATTTCCCAACTGTTGCAGGCATTCTACCTTGCTTCACCTCAAGGTGGTATTGAAGGCGCCTACGACCGCCGAGGAAAGCGAGGCTGCGGGCACCATGAAGCGGATGGACGTCAGCCGAACAGAATATCGCCAGATAGCCGTAGCGCTACTAACCAACCTGGAAGTTATGTGCACGAAAAAAACAAAAGCATCCAACGTACACAAGCGAAAAAACACTCGAACAAGATACACGGACGATAGTGTACACGTAAAAGCAACCGGTGACAAACACACCCTCCCGCACAGATTAACACAGCTACGAAAATTAAGAACAACACTATTACATTGAGTGGTCAAAGTATCCTACTTTGACATGCTACGTAATAGAACATCCACCGCATCTCAAAATAATATTACCAAGAACCGTCGAACTATCTGATGTTTCTACTACGTTTTATTAGAATGTAAACATACAATTAGACTACGGTGCTGATACTCAACTATTATAGTTGTATTTTTAATGAAATGCACAGTTATAAGAACATCACAACCAATCAGAATGATTCCAGTAAAAGTTTAACTTAAGAATCAAATTACAGCATAATATATAGACATGCACAGAAATACCCACTGATCCAACAGGAAACTTTGAGTGATTATTTGTAATTTGCATGTGATATATTTCTGTTAACATGGCTCATGTTGTGGTGGAATAATCTTAAAACTGTAAGTGGAAATGAAGTTGTATTATTAGTGTGGAATGGATACTACATTGTAAATAGTCATAAACTATTTAAACCCCTGCTCACTCAATGTATATATAATGCATATACACAAAAAATAGTTTATATATCAATAAATCGTCTGGGACACTCGTAGCTATTGTAACATTAGAACAAACGAACCTCGATGTGCGATAGTTAGTAGTTAGTTATTTTAACATTAGAACACACCACATTGGTGTCTATACAGACATTTATTTTATTTCACTAAAATTATACATGCTGCATATATGAATTTTATTCCCTAAATCATATAGACATACTGTTTGTTTCTCTGATTTTAAATTTCTCCTAGATCTAAACGAGGGTTATCAGTACTAGCCGTCACTTATTTAGCTGTGTAAAATCAGAGGTAAGGCAACTCTTGGCTACCCTTTCACTTTCGAATTGTGGGATTAACCATCACTTATAACACTTATAAATATCCTATGTACAGTGAAGAGTATTACATTAGAGTTATAAAACTAAACGTCAACACTTACCTACATATATATCATATACAAAAGGGACCCTCCTTCTGGGGAAAAGAACGTTCGAACATTCAATATGTAAACTGCCCTACAGCCTCCTCCAGGTCCTCCAACTGTAAACACAAAGTAACAGGAACAGCACAGTAAACAAAATGTCTTGAACATACAATGTCATATCTGCAAGTCCTGACATCTTCTTAAGAAGAAAAGTCGTTAACAATAATTTATAATGATTTCTATTGGTCACTATTTATCTAACTGAATCACTCGGCTAATAAACGTTACGATAGTAATCTGTTAACATTATATCACTATTTAGATGTACACTGTACATTATAGTAATATTTTATGATATCCGTTATGTAATCGATCAATAATAAACGTCTTAATTTCAACCGTTTATTGACTACTGTTTCATTTATCATGTTTTTCTTACTTCTTAACTATTTTAGTAGAGGTTATCCATTCTTGTAAGAAATATTTACATGTATCGATATGTTCACCAGTTGCTCCAGGGGCGAAAAAAGGTTAAATGCTTAGATGAAGTTAATACTGGCAGACTGCCAATAAGTTCAAGAGACCATAGTGAACAGATAGATGATGAAATAATATGTTTCAATGATATCTAGAGAGAAATGTCTACTTCTGTAAAATATCTGGTTTGTAGACTCTGGTGGACATATTATTCACTATAATATCGTGAATTGTGATTAAGTGTTCATAAAACAAAAACAAGTATACATTCAAATACATTTCAAAATATCCTATTTATTGCATAACATCAGTTCTTCATCTGTAGAATACGATAATTTAATTTATATATCACGTAGAGAGTGTCACTTTTTATTTTTGTCTATGTTTAATGATGCAGCATTCAGTGTACAGTATTTTATTCCATATACATTAAATATTTTTTCGAAACAACTTAATTAATGAATAGTCAGTTTCTGATTTTACAATTTTTTTTAAGTATTGAAAATCCCAAGAGTAACAGTAAGTATTGTTTTTAAAGAGTAGAGGGTACCACAATCGGACAAGCTTTATGGAATTATTAAAATCCATGGAACTATGTCTCATTTTAGTTTAATGGGTAGTGCAAGTTAAAATTATACAGATGATTTTTAAAGAGTTTAAATAACTAACTGTACTCAACAATTATCCAACCTTATGAAGTTCATTTTTGTTGCTGTGTCAGCTATGGATGTCGAAACCATTTTTCTCTTAACTGTAAAGCTTTCAGACTTTGATTGTCCTCAAAAGACTTCTTCACTGTCACAAAACTGTGAATGGTAAACAATTACAATATCATGTGTATTCATATTAAGGAAGCGGAACCCTGTCACGCAATTTTCATCATGTCAGTTAGGGTTTCTTTTATTCCGAGTAGAATAAATAGGTTCCAACAAGTGGAATCAATGATCGCTCTGTAAAATTATTAGATGTCTAACATCTTTTATATGACCAAATGTTGGCTTCAATTAGTAGTCAATGCGTTGACCATCCGTCTCTTTCTTCTAATTTTACTTTGTATTCTACAATTTAACTACACTGATAAGTCTCATTAATTCTCGTGTTTGTTCAAATAATATACTAGCGTTCATATAACTCATACGATTCTACTGTTTCATTTATAAGTATACTAATTATTCAGTATAATTATCCCATGTATATTTCGTTCAACACGTTGTTTTACTTCCTGATCCTTGTTTAGAACACACGTGTTTTAACCATTGGCCGCACACTATCACACTTCTACATTGTCTTCTTGGACGTTTGCCAGTACTGTCTTCATCACTTCGAACGTCTTCTCCACCTATTATATTACAAATATCTGATATTTTCAGTTTTACATCTCTTTTCTTTCATAATTCACAAATAGGAGACTCTCCATATTCAGAACATTAAAAATACAAATTTGTTTTTATGTTTCTAATGATATTTCAAGAACTGCTTAACCACACATTCTACAAGAAACGAATTTATTCAATTTCAATGTGAATCCAAAACTAGGTAAAGCTTCACTTGTTCTAGAGAAAGTTTAATTTCTTTTTAATCAAGAAAACTTTCCGATTGATTTCATGATCAACTTAACTGAAAATACTGAAATAACAAGAGCCCTGTTTTTAACAAATAGATCAATGTTTAACTTGTAGGGTTAGATATATCAAAATGTCAGGGTTACAAAAACTTCACTAGCTCTAGTAACGACAGGTTTATTATGAACTAGTCTTGAAAATATTTCGTTACAATTTTGTGAAAATATCAGTCGATTGCAAGATCATTACGTGAATCAAACACCAAGCATGCTTTCCCTCTCAGCCGTGTAGGTGCTATAATGTGTATCGGTTAATCCCACTATTTGTTGATAAAAGAGTAGCTCATGAGTTGGCGGTAGATGGTGATGACTAGCTGCCTTCCCACTAGTCTTACACTGCTAAATTAAGGACAGCTAACGCAGATAGTCCTTTCGTGTCTTTCCGCGAAATTTGAAACTAAGCCAAAAATATCCAACAACATCTTCTTGTGAATATAATTTTGACATAATGTATACTGAAAACTATTTTATTATACATAAAATGAATTGTTGTTTTATTTTTTCTAACAGCACCAGTTCTTCATAAATAAGTAACTGGTAGACTTGAAACAAACATCCGTTCTATTAAGTCAGGGTGTGTCTATGTTTTCTTACACTAAAGCCACATCACACTATCTCTCGAGTCCACCGAAGGGGATCGAACCCCTGAGTGTGGCGTTGTAAATCTCTAGACTTATTACATAGACTTGTTACATAGACATTTTTTACTTCCTCGTTATTACAATGAATTAAACGCTCGTAACACGTGTTATTTTTTGCTTATTTGTCTTGAATCGTTATAGTTATATTAAACTTATAGTGCAACAATTCGGGATTCGATCCTTCTGAGGTGGGTAAACAAATAAGACGGACCAGTGTGTAGCTTTGTGAATAAAAACAAGGAAACACAAGTGAGCACATATTGTGTGAGAGTTTTTCTGTTGAACACTTGAAGAAAATAAGAATTACACCTCAATATACCTCAGTGTCTTGTGTTGAAAGATTTATAAACTTTATAACTTCCTGTTCTGCTGCACATAAACATGTAACTACAATTTGGGAATACGGGAAAAACTGTTTACACCATGACAGACTTTACCCAGTATCAGACCTGTATTGAAAATTGCCATCCTGCCGCTAAGTGTTATCAAGACGTAGGGTGAAGTAGTTCCTGAAATACCATATTTTATTTCATGTTTGTTTGTTTTGAATTTCGCACAAAGCTACTCGAGGGCTATCTGTGCTAGCCGTCTCTAGTTTAGCAGTGTACGACTAGGGGGAAGGCAGCTAGTCATCACCACCCACCGCCAACTCTTAGGCTACTCTTTTACCAACGAATAGTGGGATTGACTGTACATTATAACGCTTCCACGGCTGAAAGGGCGAGCATGTTTGGCGCGACGGGTATGTGAACCCGCGACCCTCAGATTACGAGTCGCACGCCTTTACACGCTTGGCCATGTCGGGCCTTTTATTTCATGAACTGACGAGAAATATAAAATGGAAAAGACCGATTCTTCTCTTCAAATTTTACTTTTGTGACCTGGGTAATGAAAATTTCCAAATTTACCCATATTTCAGAACTTTCTAGTGATCTTGGTCAAACAAAGTGGTATGACGATTTTTTGATATGTAGGCTCAAGGAGTGGAATTTGTTAGATGAAAGTGTGAAAGTCGCAAATCAGAGGAAGCGTTACCGACATTTTTCAAACTACTTCACTCGTCAAGATGGGATCTGGTTCTGCTTCTGCCACAATGAGTTCAGTCTCTGTGAGGAGGCACAGTGTCAAGTGTGAACCTTGAACCTACAAACAAATAAAGATAGATCCTGGAGTGCACAGAATTCCCCAAGAAGCTCACTAAGAAAGGGAAAAAAGCTTGGGGTAGCTTTGTCGCAGTAATTCGGGGCTTCTTGGGCAATCACAAGACCGAAAATTATGTGGAACTGGTTGAGGTTCTGGTGAAGAACTACGGCAAAATGGGCTGCAGATGTACCTGAAAGTCGATATCCTTGACGCTCATCTTGATAAACTTAAGAAAATCACGTGAGCATACTCAGAGAAGCAGGGCAAGCGCTTCAACCATGATGCACTGGACTTTGAATGCCTCTACCAAAGAGCGTATAATGGAAAAGACACGAGTCTGCAGGGCCCCCCACTCCCCCTCACTCTCTTCTCCCAGCTCTGAGAGACTGGTCAGACTGGGGAAACAGACCAAACAGGCAAACAAGCTAGGTGATGGGAGCTCGTCCAACGTCGGAGTTGGAGCTAACACAGCGGCAGAGAAAGGAGACAGAATACCCGAGGTCTGGGCACGGGATCCCTCAGAATCCCAAGCAGGAGAAGCCTGGGCCACCTCAGAGGTGCCATCTCCCCAGCCGACACCCCTGGACAGAGGAGATTGGACCTTCCTTGTAGGATCCTACCCCAACACTTACATGTGTGGTAAGAGCGTGGGTGCTATCACAGCCCTCAACCCCCCTCCCACCCGACACAGAGGCCTTGAGCCTCCACTGAGGCATCATCCTGTTTGTCCAGAGACCCCTCAGGGCCCCACCCAAACTGGGACTAGCAGGAAAGGCTGGAACCTCCTCAGACTGTCCCACCCCCCAAACGACTCCTGAAGCTTTCCTATACGAACCTACAGTTCCCTCAAAAACATGCGACGCGGAACAGTCGCACGATCAAAAAATTATACCACATTTTCTATAATAACGCCTGTTATTAAAGAAAATTATCGATTGTGTTTTACAAGCAAGCATCATCAAATCTAGTTAACCATAATGTGTATTAATTTTTTTGATCTTTCATAAATGATTTTTTTTTTACAATCAAACCAAAATCTAAATATTAACAACAGACTGTCACAATATAAGCTGTACAAACAACATTAGTTTATACGTGACTAAATAATAACATTAATTTTAAACATATTCTAACTTATACTTATTATCAGACTTCTTTACCAGGTAATTCATTCAATACAATAGTTTAAGTTTGAGGTAAGAACTTATTGATAGTTCAACTAAATACGTTTTAAAATAGACTCCTAACGTTAAAGTGTTTAGTTACTTAATAAAATAGAAATATTTTCTATGGTAAATCACAAGATCGCAATACTGCTGTTCATTCTTCTTTATTAGATACATAAAATAAAATGCTAAACAACTTCCTGTACTTGTTTCTTTGATTTGTTTGGGAATTAAGGACAAATCTATACAATGGGCTATCTCTGCTCTGCCCACAATCGGTTTTGGATCCCTGATTTTAGCGTTGCTTCTTGTACTTTAACACATTGGTTTTGTTTCATGTTCCGGCGTTAAGACAATCACATGTAACTTGCTGTATAATCACTCAAACTATTTATCCGTATAATAATAATACAGTTCACAAACTACCAACTAATAGACATAATATTATTTCTGGCTCAGTGAATGAAAACTTACAAATATTTTAAATGTAGCATTTGACACTTCTATGTCTAATGTAATTTGATACACGTCCATATATTTTTTAAAATACCATTATAACGAAATAAACCGAAACATAAAATAATTTCTATATCGTGTCAATTGTTTCATGAAGTTTAAGAAAATATTTTTACATTAAAACAAAACTAAAATGACTCCTAATAATTTTAAAAAGCAATCAAATTTCAGACGAGTTAAAGTTATTCAATATATAAGTATGTGTTATTCCATTTTTCTTGGCCATTTTACTTGTGTACAAGCTGTTCAGTTCTACACTTTTTACAGCAATTGAATATCAATAAATTCTCTGTACAATGAAGAGAATTATATCAGGGTTATAAAAGCTGAAAAGTCAACGTTTTCCTACATGTATGTATATATTGTGAGTGTCTGAGGAAACGTTTGAACGTTTAATACATTACATGTTTTTATAGCCTTCTCCAGGTTCCAGCTAGAAACTTTAAACAACAATGTTTTATAAATACTTTATTAACCTCTACAATGTAGTATCTTCGAAAATTACAGCTATAGCAGTTATTAGGATTACATCAAGCGTTGTTTTTAAATCGCTGTCTTCCCTTTGGTCGGTAATTAAATATTATGGACGTTAGAAAATAGCTTTAGTGTTTCTTCCATAAACACAACACGTTATATTAATTTTTTTGTCTTCATCCAAACGTTTTTATTTCCAACTCTTTAAATTTTACTATTGTCGTTATTGTTAAGATAAGGTTGAACACAAATGTTTTACCTTCCGTATTGTTTTTCATTCATGAAACTAAATTCCGAAACAGCTTCTCAACGCCTTCACATAGTCCCTTATGGCATAACGTTAAATTAAAATAGTTAGAACATTTATATCCGTTGTATTATTTCCTGGTGAAGACAGCAAATAGGCAATGTGACTTTGTTCTTTTAACACATAAAGTATTTAGATATTTATATCGTTCTGTCATATCATAGAAATAAAATATTCTTTCGTTCATCTTTATTTTAATGAAAGAATAAATTCCTTAGAATCGGCGAGTATTAGAACTATTACCATGTGATTTAGACATTTTAGTTATAATGTGAGAAGCCTAGGTAACTTTAAATCAATGTAATACATATGGTTATAGTTTGGTTTAATTTATTTTACTCAGTTATAAAGAAATATCTTTAAACACCTTTATTTAGGACACAATCTGGATCACGATTTTTTACGTTTCAACTTTTGCCTCAACGTTAGTTTAAGACGAACCAAAACATATCATAAAATAAAAATTGCGTGGAAGGTTTCTCGTCAAATGGTTCCGAACCGTAAGCTCTCGGATTTATATTTCTGAAGTAGTTAACCAGAATACAATGCGAGAGTTAAGAACTACTTTAATAACTATTTTGTAATTGAAAGCAGAAAATAATAAAAAAAAAATAACGAAATTACAAGAATTTTTCACATCTGTGGAACTGTATTTTGTTTACTTATTATTACAGTAGATGGCACTGAGTTATATTTTATTTATGAATAAGGTTAGCTTTCATTTTCAGTATTTTAACAATTATTATAATTACGTGTTGAAACGTGCTGACTGCATAATATTATATGAAACAAACAGGTTTGAAAATATATACTGCTGCATAACGATGACATCTAAGTATGATGAGATCCTGCGTCATTTTGTTGAAATACATTTTTCTATCAACTTTTACAATGTGGTACTAATATGACATACCCAATAATGTTTTGTAACATAAAATAAAAGATCATTGATTACTTATCTACAGTCATTATTGTTTGGTTTTACTCTTTAGATGTAGATTTAATTATAAAACATGTCATTACATGTTTCATTGCATATTGTGGCCCAAATAATGTTTTGGATTGTCGAACATGTTTCATGTTATTAGACAGTAACAGAAAAAAATTATCATAGCTACCAATATGTGATAGAGCTTTCTAATATTTGCTTTTAAAATAGTAAGTTTCATTGTTTATAAGAAGCTTTAAAGAGAAAGAAGTGACTTCGACAACTTACAATGTTAAAATCGAGGTTTCTATCCTTCCTATGGTCACAGGAATAGTTGTCAGTTTTGTGTCTACTAATAAACAAACACACAAATCATTTTTATATTTTTTATTGATAAAGCAATTCCATGTGAAAACTGTAGTATACTCAGTTTTGTTTGTTTTCTCTTTTACCCTAACAATCCGACACCAGATCGAGTTCCAAGCCCGATACCAGATCCATTTTCAATTCCAACACCATTAAAACAACAATAATAAGGAGGAACATCACAACAAGCGTATATTGTTGCACATATGATGCCATCTCGGCAAGTCCCACACCTTCTCTCACTAAAGAAAAATCACATCATTGGAAGACATATCACTGATAATATTTTAATATGTTTTTTCTTTACTCCATATTTATCTATTTGTGAAACCTAACCGATAAACACTATGTTCATAAAACTCTTAAAATTACATTATTGGAAAGAAATTTCTAAGAAAACAATAAAACAAACTAACACAGTAACCAACACCTTGATGCAGGCTTGATTTTGGTTTTAAAAGTTACTGAGTAAATATATCATGCACTTCCCAGTATATGGACAATATTAGTTCAATTTAATGTTTTATGCCATTGAAAATTCTTAGTTGGTAAGTAATGAGTTTACGATCTGTATGAGAGGCTGATTTCATTAGATCCTAAGCTAACCTCCTTACTTAACCAATCACTTTTGTTTTGGAAAGCACATGAGGATTTAAAGGTATTCAAAAAAAAAGTGCGTCTTACATGGCATAAAATAGGTATATTGTTTTCACAACTATACACTGTTATAACAAACATGACCACACCAGATAAATCACCAAACAACTGTCGTATTATATGTAAATGAGTTAATACACTTCTTCATAAATAACAAAACACATCCGAAACGATTATCTATTATTGTTAACATTCATTAATTTCAGTTTTATATTCAGTTGTAACAAACAGAATTTCAATTAAAAGATTTACTTTCAAAGTTATAAGGAGAAGTCTTATAAAATAGTATGGTTGTGTTACCCTGTATTGTTGTTAACATATGAAATCATTTCGAAGTAATTTGAATTCTTACTTTAAATTCCAGTAAAATATCTAATCGTCAACAGAAGTATTATTTTCACACTCATTCATTAGAAACGTAGACAATATTCGAATTTCTAGATACACATTTTCGTTATAAACTATCTTACTTTCATTAAATATTAATCTTAAAAACCTCCATCCATGACAAACAATAAATAAAACATTGTAGTAGGTTTTTAAAGGGTAAAGACAAACGTATCTTATAATTGATATTTCTATCATAACGTTTAAACTGTTTGTATGATCTCTGATTTTAATCTCACCTGGAGTTGATTCCAACAGTGTTGTAAACATCAAAAGTATAATAATTGTTATAGTCTTCATTTCTCCGATCTGTTAAAATCAATATTAACGTAGTTATTGAAATTTAACTTTCAACGTAACGTAAAATAAAATTTCAAAGTCTAGTAAAACCCATGAATGCTATATCTTGCTAGCTTCAGATATATCAGAACACAGTAATTTTTATGCACGAAAGTAAAATGTATAGAAGAATTAGGGTCATGATCTATCACAAGGAGACTAAAACCATTAAAATAACCGCTCGACATCTGACCTATGATTTGAAAATAAATTTTCATTTCCTTAATACACTTTAACAGTAAAATGATTTTATTTGATTGATTATTCGGGTCTTGTTGTTGGTTGTTAGATATAAGCTTTCTCTAAGAACGAAGTTTGTACTTTCTTCTATTAGTAAGTTAGAAACTTCATTCGTAAAGAAATATTATATCTATCAACCAACAACAACACCCGTATGATATATCAAAACACAGAGACAGTTTAACAATAGACAGAAAAACGTTAAAGTTACCATGTACGTGGCGACATATCATCTTCTACACTGAAAACAAATTATTAGTTTCTACCAATAAATAATTATAATTATTCAAATAAGTACATAAGATCTTTAATATTCATTATAACTACTATAACACCGACATATTTTCAAATAAAATATTATACCACCAATTCTTTTTGAATTATGAGAAACTTACGTTTTATTGAGAGTAAATATATAATTAAACGACGGTGGGATACAATACTTTTTGTAGTATATTTAATGATATGCATACTTCTAAGAACATCCCAACCAATCAGAAGGATTCCAGTAATATTGACGTCAAAAGAATCAAATTACAGTGTCATAGAGACGTGTTGAGGGACAGACTGAGCTGAAAGGAAACTGTGAGTGATTATTCGTCATTTACATGTAAAACATTTCAGTTAACGTGGCTCATGAGTTGTAGAAATAACCTTGAATCTGTAAGTGGTAATGAAGTTGTGTGATTAGGGTGGAATGGATATTACCACGTAAATGGTGAAAAAATATTTTAACCACCGCACACAATTTATACATAGTGCCTATACACAAATGGTTTATATATCAATAAATCGTCTGGAACACACTTAACTATTGTAACATTAAAACAAACGAACATCGATGTACTATATTATAGTCAATACTTAGTTTTTAACATTATAACACACCATACAAGTGTCTATACAGACATTTATTTTATTTCACTAAAAGCATACAGGCTGCATTGATGATATTTCTATCCTGAATCATATAGACATACCGTTTCTTTCTTTGTTTGAAGAAACCTACACGAGGGTTATCTGCACTAGTCGTCACTTATTTAGCTAGGTAAAATTAGAGAAAAGGCAACTCTTGGCTACTCTTTTACTTACGAATTGTGGGATTAATCATCACGTATAACGCCTCCATGGCTAAAAGGTAAGCAAGTTTCATGAAACGGAGATTCGAACCATAGACCGTTAGATTTCGATTCGAGCTCTTTAATCGACTGGCCATACCGGGACGGTAGATGTACATTTGGTCCTGAATGACGGAATGCTCCTGTTTCTCACATGACAGAAGTCATTTTTACCAGTTGATAAAGATTTACAGTTTCAAATATCTGAAACTCTTACCTAATTATTTGTTATGGTTATTCTGTCGTCTTCTATACATGTACATGTTTAGAAAATTTAGAGATTAAGAAATTATCTTCTTAAGGGGCTGTCAGAAAACTATAACCGAAGAAAGAAACTAAATACCAGTAGGATTTTTAAAAATGTGCTATTTCATAATATTTGTTATGTAATATGTCGTTTCAGAACCTACATCTTAAACTTTAATTCATATCATTTTAATTGCTATCACTATTCCTGTATTTTATTGCTTTATGCGAGACTGACGAAGGGAGGTTAAGACTGACAGATGATGTATCCCCACCGCAATTCGAGCCCTACTTCCACAGTCACCTCCAAAACGTAGGTTTGATTTTATATTCCACATTATACACTGTAACCTATAATTATTTGGATTTTCTCATTTTTATTTTGGTTTTGGTTGATTTTGATTATAACAAACTTCTGGATCCGAACCATAACCTGTCGGATTTATAGTTCTGAACTAGTTAATCAGAAGGCAACGTGAGGGCTAAAAATGACTTTAGTAACTATTTTATAATTGAACCTGAAAATAAAATAAAAGAAAGAAATCTCGAAATTACAAGAATTCTTCACATGTCTGGAACTGAATTTTATTTACTCATTATTACAGTAGGTGGCGATAACTTTAAAGTTGTGGTGCTGCTTTAAATTATATTTATGAGTAAGATTGTCATTCCTTTTCCATGATTTTGATAATTATTATAATTTTGTGTTTCAAAGTGCTGACTCTATAATATTATATCAAATATAAATAGTTTTGGAAATATACCGATCCATAACGATGATATCTAAGTACAATGAAATCCTGTGTCATTTCGTTTGAAAGACATTTTTTATTTCCAACTTGATACAATGAATTAAAATGTACAAATGTCACCTAGAATATAAAATCATTGATTATTTATGTTATATCATTATCGTTTGGTTACACAAATTAGATGTAGCTGTAATTATAAAATATTGATAGAACATGTAATGAAAAGTTCTACAGTTTCACAAATCTGAAACTATCACCTAATTACCTGTTACGGTCAATCTGTCGTCTTCTTTTCTTGTACATACTCAGAAAAATTAGGGATAAAAAATCTTTTTCTTCGGAGTTATCAGAAAACTGAGTTTCTCATCGTTTCGGTCATGTTCTGTAAAAATAAGAAACTAAAGTATTTTAATGTGTACTGTAACATCGTGGTTTATATGAAGATTTATGAAAACAACGATGAATGTATTGTTTCCTGATTCGTTGGTTTTGAGTGACATAACTTCAAGGTGACACAACTACAGCACGTGTGGAAAAACACCACAGGGCACGAGATTCTACTCTCACGCGCTCATCAGGTAACCGAACTCTCCAGAAAGACACTCGCACCACAAAGATCGATTTATTGAACGTTATACTCGAGAGTATGTAGCTTGATAACAATGTGACGTAATAAAAATATATTTTAAATTGACAATATTTGACAGAACTGTTGAACACATAGTATAATGTATGTGTAATGTTTAATCAAGTGTATAATAAAAATTGGCTGGCATTTGGAAACGGACATAACAACCAAATATCATCAAAACTCTAGTAAATCTAGTTGACCATAATGTGTGTCAAATTTTTCATTTTTCATGAATGTCTTTAATTTTACAATCAAACCTACATCTAAACATTACCAACAAACAATAATACTTTAAGCTAAGTAAACGACACTAGATTATAGGTGTCAAAATAATAACAACAATTGTAAACATATTCTAACTCATTATTGGACTTTTTACCAGGTAATACATTCAATACAATAGTTTAAGTTTGAGGTAAGAACTTATTGATAGTTCAACTAAATACGTTTTAAAATAGACTCTAACGTTAAAGTGTTTAGTTACTTAATAAAATAGAAATATTTTCTATGGTAAATCACAAGATCGCAATACTGCTGTTCATTCTTCTTTATTAGATACATAAAATAAAATGCTAAACAACTTCCTGTACTTGTTTCTTTGATTTGTTTGGGAATTAAGGACAAATCTATACAATGGGCTATCTCTGCTCTGCCCACAATCAGTTTTGGATCCCTGATTTTAGCGTTGCTTCTTGTACTTTAACACATTGGTTTTGTTTCATGTTCCGGCGTTAAAACAATCACATGTAACTTGCTGTATAATCTCTCAAACTATTTATCCGTATAATAATAATACAGTTCACAAACTACCAACTAATAGACATAATATTATTTCTGGCTCAGTGAATGAAAACTTACAAATATTTTAAATGTAGCATTTGACACTTCTATGTCTAATGTAATTTGATACACGTCCATATATTTTTTAAAATACCATTATAACGAAATAAACCAAAACATAAAAATAATTTCTATATCGTGTCAATTGTTTCATGAAGTTTAAGAAAATATTTTTACATTAAAACAAAACTAAAATGACTCCTAATAATTTTAAAAAGCAATCAAATTTCAGACGAGTTAAAGTTATTCAATATATAAGTATGTGTTATTCCATTTTTCTTGGCCATTTTACTTGTGTACAAGCTGTTCAGTTCTACACTTTTTACAGCAATTGAATATCAATAAATTCTCTGTACAATGAAGAGAATTATATCAGGGTTATAAAAGCTGAAAAGTCAACGTTTTCCTACATGTATGTATATATTGTGAGTGTCTGAGGAAACGTTTGAACGTTTAATACATTACATGTTTTTATAGCCTTCTCCAGGTTCCAGCTAGAAACTTTAAACAACAATGTTTTATAAATACTTTATTAACCTCTACAATGTAGTATCTTCGAAAATTACAGCTATAGCAGTTATTAGGATTACATCAAGCGTTGTTTTTAAATCGCTGTCTTCCCTTTGGTCGGTAATTAAATATTATGGACGTTAGAAAATAGCTTTAGTGTTTCTTCCATAAACACAACACGTTATATTAATTTTTTTGTCTTCATCCAAACGTTTTTATTTCCAACTCTTTAAATTTTACTATTGTCGTTATTGTTAAGATAAGGTTGAACACAAATGTTTTACCTTCCGTA
The DNA here is from genome assembly GCF_004210375.1 of Tachypleus tridentatus. Taxonomy (NCBI): domain Eukaryota; kingdom Metazoa; phylum Arthropoda; class Merostomata; order Xiphosura; family Limulidae; genus Tachypleus; species Tachypleus tridentatus. The sequence continues at coordinate 163,201,370 of NC_134831.1, read as the reverse complement.
TTGTTTTTCATTCATGAAACTAAATTCCGAAACAGCTTCTCAACGCCTTCACATAGTCCCTTATGGCATAACGTTAAATTAAAATAGTTAGAACATTTATATCCGTTGTATTATTTCCTGGTGAAGACAGCAAATAGGCAATGTGACTTTGTTCTTTTAACACATAAAGTATTTAGATATTTATATCGTTCTGTCATATCATAGAAATAAAATATTCTTTCGTTCATCTTTATTTTAATGAAAGAATAAATTCCTTAGAATCGGCGAGTATTAGAACTATTACCATGTGATTTAGACATTTTAGTTATAATGTGAGAAGCCTAGGTAACTTTAAATCAATGTAATACATATGGTTATAGTTTGGTTTAATCTATTTTACTCAGTTATAAAGAAATATCGTTAAACACCTTTATTTAGGACACAATCTGGATCACGATTTTTACGTTTCAACTTTTGCCTCAACGTTAGTTTAAGACGAACCAAAACATATCATAAAATAAAAATTGCGTAGAAGGTTTCTCGTCAACTGGTTCCGAACCGTAAGCTCTCGGATTTATATTTCTGAAGTAGTTAACCAGAATACAATGCGAGAGTTAAGAAATACTTTAATAACTATTTTGTAATTGAAAGCAGAAAATAATAAAAGAATAACGAAATTACAAGAATTTTTCACAAGTGTGGAACTATATTTTGTTTACTTATTATTACAGTAGATGGCACTGAGTTATATTTTATTTATGAATAAGGTTAGCTTTCATTTTCAGTATTTTAACAATTATTATAATTACGTGTTGAAACGTGCTGACTGCATAATATTATATGAAACAAACAGGTTTGAAAATATATACTGCTGCATAACGATGACATCTAAGTATGATGAGATCCTGCGTCATTTTGTTGAAATACATTTTTTCTATCCAACTTTTTACAATGTGGTACTAATATGACATACCCAATAATGTTTTGTAACATAAAATAAAAGATCATTTATTACTTATCTACAGTCATTATTGTTTGGTTTTACTCTTTAGATGTAGATTTAATTATAAAACATGTCATTACATGTTTCATTGCATATTGTGGCCCAAATAATGTTTTGGATTGTCGAACATGTTTCATGTTATTAGACAGTAACAGAAAAAAATTATCATAGCTACCAATATGTGATAGAGCTTTCTAATATTTGCTTTTAAAATAGTAAGTTTCATTGTTTATAAGAAGCTTTAAAGAGAAAGAAGTGACTTCGACAACTTACAATGTTAAAATCGAGGTTTCTATCCTTCCTATGGTCACAGGAATAGTTGTCAGTTTTGGGTCTACTAATAAACAAACACACAAATCATTTTTATATTTTTTATTGATAAAGCAATTCCATGTGAAAACTGTAGTATACTCAGTTTTGTTTGTTTTCTCTTTTACCCTAACAATCCGACACCAGATCGAGTTCCAAGCCCGATACCAGATCCATTTTCAATTCCAACACCATTAAAACAACAATAATAAGGAGGAACATCACAACAAGCGTATATTGTTGCACATATGATGCCATCTCGGCAAGTCCCCACACCTTCTCTCACTAAAGAAAAATCACATCATTGGAAGACATATCACTGATAATATTTTAATATGTTTTTTCTTTACTCCATATTTATCTATTTGTGAAACCTAACCGATAAACACTATGTTCATAAAACTCTTAAAATTACATTATTGGAAAGAAATTTCTAAGAAAACAATAAAACAAACTAACACAGTAACCAACACCTTGATGCAGGCTTGATTTTGGTTTTAAAGTTACTGAGTAAATATATCATGCACTTCCCAGTATATGGACAATATTAGTTCAATTTAATGTTTTATGCCATTGAAAATTCTTAGTTGGTAAGTAATGAGTTTACGATCTGTATGAGAGGCTGATTTCATTAGATCCTAAGCTAACCTCCTTACTTAACCAATCACTTTTGTTTTGGAAAGCACATGAGGATTTAAAGGTATTCAAAAAAAAGTGCGTCTTACATGGCATAAAATAGGTATATTGTTTTCACAACTATACACTGTTATAACAAACATGACCACACCAGATAAATCACCAAACAACTGTCGTATTATATGTAAATGAGTTAATACACTTCTTCATAAATAACAAAACACATCCGAAACGATTATCTATTATTGTTAACATTCATTAATTTCAGTTTTATATTCAGTTGTAACAAACAGAATTTCAATTAAAAGATTTACTTTCAAAGTTATAAGGAGAAGTCTTATAAAATAGTATGGTTGTGTTACCCTGTATTGTTGTTAACATATGAAATCATTTCGAAGTAATTTGAATTCTTACTTTAAATTCCAGTAAAATATCTAATCGTCAACAGAAGTATTATTTTCACACTCATTCATTAGAAACGTAGACAATATTCGAATTTCTAGATACACAATTTCGTTATAAACTATCTTACTTTCATTAAATATTAATCTTAAAAACCTCCATCCATGACAAACAATAAATAAAACATTGTAGTAGGTTTTTAAAGGGTAAAGACAAACGTATCTTATAATTGATATTTCTATCATAACGTTTAAACTGTTTGTATGATCTCTGATTTTAATCTCACCTGGAGTTGATTCCAACAGTGTTGTAAACATCAAAAGTATAATAATTGTTATAGTCTTCATTTCTCCGATCTGTTAAAATCAATATTAACGTAGTTATTGAAATTTAACTTTCAACGTAACGTAAAATAAAATTTCAAAGTCTAGTAAAACCCATGAATGCTATATCTTGCTAGCTTCAGATATATCAGAACACAGTAATTTTTATGCACGAAAGTAGAAATGTATAGAAGAATTAGGGTCATGATCTATCACAAGGAGACTAAAACCATTAAAATAACCGCTCGACATCTGACCTATGATTTGAAAATAAATTTTCATTTCCTTAATACACTTTAACAGTAAAAATGATTTTATTTGATTGATTATTCGGGTCTTGTTGTTGGTTGTTAGATATAAGCTTTCTCTAAGAACGAAGTTTGTACTTTCTTCTATTAGTAAGTTAGAAACTTCATTCGTAAAGAAATATTATATCTATCAACCAACAACAACACCCGTATGATATATCAAAACACAGAGACAGTTTAACAATAGACAGAAAAACGTTAAAGTTACCATGTACGTGGCGACATATCATCTTCTACACTGAAAACAAATTATTAGTTTCTACCAATAAATAATTATAATTATTCAAATAAGTACATAAGATCTTTAATATTCATTATAACTACTATAACACCGACATATTTTCAAATAAAATATTATACCACCAATTCTTTTTGAATTATGAGAAACTTACGTTTTATTGGAGAGTAAATATATAATTAAACGACGGTGGGATACAATACTTTTTGTAGTATATTTAATGATATGCATACTTCTAAGAACATCCCAACCAATCAGAAGGATTCCAGTAATATTGACGTCAAAAGAATCAAATTACAGTGTCATAGAGACGTGTTGAGGGACAGACTGAGCTGAAAGGAAACTGTGAGTGATTATTCGTCATTTACATGTAAAACATTTCAGTTAACGTGGCTCATGAGTTGTAGAAATAACCTTGAATCTGTAAGTGGTAATGAAGTTGTGTGATTAGGGTGGAATGGATATTACCACGTAAATGGTGAAAAAATATTTTAACCACCGCACACAATTTATACATAGTGCCTATACACAAATGGTTTATATATCAATAAATCGTCTGGAACACACTTAACTATTGTAACATTAAAACAAACGAACATCGATGTACTATATTATAGTCAATACTTAGTTTTTAACATTATAACACACCATACAAGTGTCTATACAGACATTTATTTTATTTCACTAAAAGCATACAGGCTGCATTGATGATATTTCTATCCTGAATCATATAGACATACCGTTTCTTTCTTTGTTTGAAGAAACCTACACGAGGGTTATCTGCACTAGTCGTCACTTATTTAGCTAGGTAAAATTAGAGAAAAGGCAACTCTTGGCTACTCTTTTACTTACGAATTGTGGGATTAATCATCACGTATAACGCCTCCATGGCTAAAAAGGTAAGCAAGTTTCATGAAACGGAGATTCGAACCATAGACCGTTAGATTTCGATTCGAGCTCTTTAATCGACTGGCCATACCGGGACGGTAGATGTACATTTGGTCCTGAATGACGGAATGCTCCTGTTTCTCACATGACAGAAGTCATTTTTACCAGTTGATAAAGATTTACAGTTTCAAATATCTGAAACTCTTACCTAATTATTTGTTATGGTTATTCTGTCGTCTTCTATACATGTACATGTTTAGAAAATTTAGAGATTAAGAAATTATCTTCTTAAGGGGCTGTCAGAAAACTATAACCGAAGAAAGAAACTAAATACCAGTAGGATTTTTAAAAATGTGCTATTTCATAATATTTGTTATGTAATATGTCGTTTCAGAACCTACATCTTAAACTTTAATTCATATCATTTTAATTGCTATCACTATTCCTGTATTTTATTGCTTTATGCGAGACTGACGAAGGGAGGTTAAGACTGACAGATGATGTATCCCCACCGCAATTCGAGCCCTACTTCCACAGTCACCTCAAAACGTAGGTTTGATTTTATATTCCACATTATACACTGTAACCTATAATTATTTGGATTTTCTCATTTTTACTTTGGTTTTGGTTGATTTTGATTATAACAAACTTCTGGATCCGAACCATAACCTGTCGGATTTATAGTTCTGAACTAGTTAATCAGAAGGCAACGTGAGGGCTAAAAATGACTTTAGTAACTATTTTATAATTGAACCTGAAAATAAAATAAAAGAAAGAAATCTCGAAATTACAAGAATTCTTCACATGTCTGGAACTGAATTTTATTTACTCATTATTACAGTAGGTGGCGATAACTTTAAAGTTGTGGTGCTGCTTTAAATTATATTTATGAGTAAGATTGTCATTCCTTTTCCATGATTTTGATAATTATTATAATTTTGTGTTTCAAAGTGCTGACTCTATAATATTATATCAAATATAAATAGTTTTGGAAATATACCGATCCATAACGATGATATCTAAGTACAATGAAATCCTGTGTCATTTCGTTTGAAAGACATTTTTTATTTCCAACTTGATACAATGAATTAAAATGTACAAATGTCACCTAGAATATAAAATCATTGATTATTTATGTTATATCATTATCGTTTGGTTACACAAATTAGATGTAGCTGTAATTATAAAATATTGATAGAACATGTAATGAAAAGTTCTACAGTTTCACAAATCTGAAACTATCACCTAATTACCTGTTACGGTCAATCTGTCGTCTTCTTTTCTTGTACATACTCAGAAAAATTAGGGATAAAAAATCTTTTTCTTCGGAGTTATCAGAAAACTGAGTTTCTCATCGTTTCGGTCATGTTCTGTAAAAATAAGAAACTAAAGTATTTTAATGTGTACTGTAACATCGTGGTTTATATGAAGATTTATGAAAACAACGATGAATGTATTGTTTCCTGATTCGTTGGTTTTGAGTGACATAACTTCAAGGTGACACAACTACAGCACGTGTGGAAAAACACCACAGGGCACGAGATTCTACTCTCACGCGCTCATCAGGTAACCGAACTCTCCAGAAAGACACTCGCACCACAAAGATCGATTTATTGAACGTTATACTCGAGAGTATGTAGCTTGATAACAATGTGACGTAATAAAAATATATTTTAAATTGACAATATTTGACAGAACTGTTGAACACATAGTATAATGTATGTGTAATGTTTAATCAAGTGTATAATAAAAATTGGCTGGCATTTGGAAACGGACATAACAACCAAATATCATCAAAACTCTAGTAAATCTAGTTGACCATAATGTGTGTCAAATTTTTCATTTTTCATGAATGTCTTTAATTTTTACAATCAAACCTACATCTAAACATTACCAACAAACAATAATACTTTAAGCTAAGTAAACGACACTAGATTATAGGTGTCAAAATAATAACAACAATTGTAAACATATTCTAACTCATTATTGGACTTTTTACCAGGTAATACATTCAATACAATAGTTTAAGTTTGAGGTAAGAACTTATTGATAGTTCAACTAAATACGTTTTAAAATAGACTCCTAACGTTAAAGTGTTTAGTTACTTAATAAAATAGAAATATTTTCTATGGTAAATCACAAGATCGCAATACTGCTGTTCATTCTTCTTTATTAGATACATAAAATAAAATGCTAAACAACTTCCTGTACTTGTTTCTTTGATTTGTTTGGGAATTAAGGACAAATCTATACAATGGGCTATCTCTGCTCTGCCCACAATCGGTTTTGGATCCCTGATTTTAGCGTTGCTTCTTGTACTTTAACACATTGGTTTTGTTTCATGTTCCGGCGTTAAAACAATCACATGTAACTTGCTGTATAATCTCTCAAACTATTTATCCGTATAATAATAATACAGTTCACAAACTACCAACTAATAGACATAATATTATTTCTGGCTCAGTGAATGAAAACTTACAAATATTTTAAATGTAGCATTTGACACTTCTATGTCTAATGTAATTTGATACACGTCCATATATTTTTTAAAATACCATTATAACGAAATAAACCAAAACATAAAAATAATTTCTATATCGTGTCAATTGTTTCATGAAGTTTAAGAAAATATTTTTACATTAAAACAAAACTAAAATGACTCCTAATAATTTTAAAAAGCAATCAAATTTCAGACGAGTTAAAGTTATTCAATATATAAGTATGTGTTATTCCATTTTTCTTGGCCATTTTACTTGTGTACAAGCTGTTCAGTTCTACACTTTTTACAGCAATTGAATATCAATAAATTCTCTGTACAATGAAGAGAATTATATCAGGGTTATAAAAGCTGAAAAGTCAACGTTTTCCTACATGTATGTATATATTGTGAGTGTCTGAGGAAACGTTTGAACGTTTAATACATTACATGTTTTTATAGCCTTCTCCAGGTTCCAGCTAGAAACTTTAAACAACAATGTTTTATAAATACTTTATTAACCTCTACAATGTAGTATCTTCGAAAATTACAGCTATAGCAGTTATTAGGATTACATCAAGCGTTGTTTTTAAATCGCTGTCTTCCCTTTGGTCGGTAATTAAATATTATGGACGTTAGAAAATAGCTTTAGTGTTTCTTCCATAAACACAACACGTTATATTAATTTTTTGTCTTCATCCAAACGTTTTTATTTCCAACTCTTTAAATTTTACTATTGTCGTTATTGTTAAGATAAGGTTGAACACAAATGTTTTACCTTCCGTATTGTTTTTCATTCATGAAACTAAATTCCGAAACAGCTTCTCAACGCCTTCACATAGTCCCTTATGGCATAACGTTAAATTAAAATAGTTAGAACATTTATATCCGTTGTATTATTTCCTGGTGAAGACAGCAAATAGGCAATGTGACTTTGTTCTTTTAACACATAAAGTATTTAGATATTTATATCGTTCTGTCATATCATAGAAATAAAATATTCTTTCGTTCATCTTTATTTTAATGAAAGAATAAATTCCTTAGAATCGGCGAGTATTAGAACTATTACCATGTGATTTAGACATTTTAGTTATAATGTGAGAAGCCTAGGTAACTTTAAATCAATGTAATACATATGGTTATAGTTTGGTTTAATCTATTTTACTCAGTTATAAAGAAATATCGTTAAACACCTTTATTTAGGACACAATCTGGATCACGATTTTTACGTTTCAACTTTTGCCTCAACGTTAGTTTAAGACGAACCAAAACATATCATAAAATAAAAATTGCGTAGAAGGTTTCTCGTCAACTGGTTCCGAACCGTAAGCTCTCGGATTTATATTTCTGAAGTAGTTAACCAGAATACAATGCGAGAGTTAAGAAATACTTTAATAACTATTTTGTAATTGAAAGCAGAAAATAATAAAAAAATAACGAAATTACAAGAATTTTTCACAAGTGTGGAACTGTATTTTGTTTACTTATTATTACAGTAGATGGCACTGAGTTATATTTTATTTATGAATAAGGTTAGCTTTCATTTTCAGTATTTTAACAATTATTATAATTACGTGTTGAAACGTGCTGACTGCATAATATTATATGAAACAAACAGGTTTGAAAATATATACTGCTGCATAACGATGACATCTAAGTATGATGAGATCCTGCGTCATTTTGTTGAAATACATTTTTTCTATCCAACTTTTTACAATGTGGTACTAATATGACATACCCAATAATGTTTTGTAACATAAAATAAAAGATCATTTATTACTTATCTACAGTCATTATTGTTTGGTTTTACTCTTTAGATGTAGATTTAATTATAAAACATGTCATTACATGTTTCATTGCATATTGTGGCCCAAATAATGTTTTGGATTGTCGAACATGTTTCATGTTATTAGACAGTAACAGAAAAAAATTATCATAGCTACCAATATGTGATAGAGCTTTCTAATATTTGCTTTTAAAATAGTAAGTTTCATTGTTTATAAGAAGCTTTAAAGAGAAAGAAGTGACTTCGACAACTTACAATGTTAAAATCGAGGTTTCTATCCTTCCTATGGTCACAGGAATAGTTGTCAGTTTTGGGTCTACTAATAAACAAACACACAAATCATTTTTATATTTTTTATTGATAAAGCAATTCCATGTGAAAACTGTAGTATACTCAGTTTTGTTTGTTTTCTCTTTTACCCTAACAATCCGACACCAGATCGAGTTCCAAGCCCGATACCAGATCCATTTTCAATTCCAACACCATTAAAACAACAATAATAAGGAGGAACATCACAACAAGCGTATATTGTTGCACATATGATGCCATCTCGGCAAGTCCCCACACCTTCTCTCACTAAAGAAAAATCACATCATTGGAAGACATATCACTGATAATATTTTAATATGTTTTTTCTTTACTCCATATTTATCTATTTGTGAAACCTAACCGATAAACACTATGTTCATAAAACTCTTAAAATTACATTATTGGAAAGAAATTTCTAAGAAAACAATAAAACAAACTAACACAGTAACCAACACCTTGATGCAGGCTTGATTTTGGTTTTAAAAGTTACTGAGTAAATATATCATGCACTTCCCAGTATATGGACAATATTAGTTCAATTTAATGTTTTATGCCATTGAAAATTCTTAGTTGGTAAGTAATGAGTTTACGATCTGTATGAGAGGCTGATTTCATTAGATCCTAAGCTAACCTCCTTACTTAACCAATCACTTTTGTTTTGGAAAGCACATGAGGATTTAAAGGTATTCAAAAAAAAGTGCGTCTTACATGGCATAAAATAGGTATATTGTTTTCACAACTATACACTGTTATAACAAACATGACCACACCAGATAAATCACCAAACAACTGTCGTATTATATGTAAATGAGTTAATACACTTCTTCATAAATAACAAAACACATCCGAAACGATTATCTATTATTGTTAACATTCATTAATTTCAGTTTTATATTCAGTTGTAACAAACAGAATTTCAATTAAAAGATTTACTTTCAAAGTTATAAGGAGAAGTCTTATAAAATAGTATGGTTGTGTTACCCTGTATTGTTGTTAACATATGAAATCATTTCGAAGTAATTTGAATTCTTACTTTAAATTCCAGTAAAATATCTAATCGTCAACAGAAGTATTATTTTCACACTCATTCATTAGAAACGTAGACAATATTCGAATTTCTAGATACACATTTTCGTTATAAACTATCTTACTTTCATTAAATATTAATCTTAAAAAACCTCCATCCATGACAAACAATAAATAAAACATTGTAGTAGGTTTTTAAAGGGTAAAGACAAACGTATCTTATAATTGATATTTCTATCATAACGTTTAAACTGTTTGTATGATCTCTGATTTTAATCTCACCTGGAGTTGATTCCAACAGTGTTGTAAACATCAAAAGTATAATAATTGTTATAGTCTTCATTTCTCCGATCTGTTAAAATCAATATTAACGTAGTTATTGAAATTTAACTTTCAACGTAACGTAAAATAAAATTTCAAAGTCTAGTAAAACCCATGAATGCTATATCTTGCTAGCTTCAGATATATCAGAACACAGTAATTTTTATGCACGAAAGTAGAAATGTATAGAAGAATTAGGGTCATGATCTATCACAAGGAGACTAAAACCATTAAAATAACCGCTCGACATCTGACCTATGATTTGAAAATAAATTTTCATTTCCTTAATACACTTTAACAGTAAAAATGATTTTATTTGATTGATTATTCGGGTCTTGTTGTTGGTTGTTAGATATAAGCTTTCTCTAAGAACGAAGTTTGTACTTTCTTCTATTAGTAAGTTAGAAATTTCATTCGTAAAGAAATATTATATCTATCAACCAACAACAACACCCGTATGATATATCAAAACACAGAGACAGTTTAACAATAGACAGAAAAACGTTAAAGTTACCATGTACGTGGCGACATATCATCTTCTACACTGAAAACAAATTATTAGTTTCTACCAATAAATAATTATAATTATTCAAATAAGTACATAAGATCTTTAATATTCATTATAACTACTATAACACCGACATATTTTCAAATAAAATATTATACCACCAATTCTTTTTGAATTATGAGAAACTTACGTTTTATTGGAGAGTAAATATATAATTAAACGACGGTGGGATACAATACTTTTTTGTAGTATATTTAATGATATGCATACTTCTAAGAACATCCCAACCAATCAGAAGGATTCCAGTAATATTGACGTCAAAAGAATCAAATTACAGTGTCATAGAGACGTGTTGAGGGACAGACTGAGCTGAAAGGAAATTGTGAGTGATTATTCGTCATTTACATGTAAAACATTTCAGTTAACGTGGCTCATGAGTTGTAGAAATAACCTTGAATCTGTAAGTGGTAATGAAGTTGTGTGATTAGGGTGGAATGGATATTACCACGTAAATGGTGAAAAAAATATTTTAACCACCGCACACAATTTATACATAGTGCCTATACACAAATGGTTTATATATCAATAAATCGTCTGGAACACACTTAACTATTGTAACATTAAAACAAACGAACATCGATGTACTATATTATAGTCAATACTTAGTTTTTAACATCATAACACACCATACAAGTGTCTATACAGACATTTATTTTATTTCACTAAAAGCATACAGGCTGCATTGATGATATTTCTATCCTGAATCATATAGACATACCGTTTCTTTCTTTGTTTGAAGAAACCTACACGAGGGTTATCTGCACTAGTCGTCACTTATTTAGCTGGGTAAAATTAGAGAAAAGGCAACTCTTGGCTACTCTTTTACTTACGAATTGTGGGATTAATCATCACGTATAACGCCTCCATGGCTAAAAAGGTAAGCAAGTTTCATGAAACGGAGATTCGAACCATAGACCGTTAGATTTCGATTCGAGCTCTTTAATCGACTGGCCATACCGGGACGGTAGATGTACATTTGGTCCTGAGTGACGAAATACTCCTGTTTGTCACATGACAGAAGTCATTTTTTTACCAGTTGATAAAGATTTACAGTTTCAAATATCTGAAACTCTTACCTAATTATTTGTTATGGTTATTCTGTCGTCTTCTATACATGTACATGTTTAGAAAATTTAGAGATTAAGAAATTATCTTCTTAAGGGGCTGTCAGAAAACTATAACCGAAGAAAGAAACTAAATACCAGTAGGATTTTTAAAAAAATGTGCTATTTCATAATATTTGTTATGTAATATGTCGTTTCAGAACCTACATCTTAAACTTTAATTCATATCATTTTAATTGCTATCACTATTCCTTTATTTTATTGCTTTATGCGAGACTGACGAAGGGAGGTTAAGACTGACAGATGATGTATCCCCACCGCAATTCGAGCCCTACTTCCACAGTCACCTCCAAAACGTAGGTTTGATTTTATATTCCACATTATACACTGTAACCTATAATTATTTGGATTTTCTCATTTTTATTTTGGTTTTGGTTGATTTTGATTATAACAAACTTCTGGATCCGAACCATAACCTTCGGATTTATAGTTCTGAACTAGTTAATCAGAAGGCAACGTGAGGGCTAAAAATGACTTTAGTAACTATTTTATAATTGAACCTGAAAATAAAATAAAAGAAAGAAATCTCGAAATTACAAGAATTCTTCACATGTCTGGAACTGAATTTTATTTACTCATTATTACAGTAGGTGGCGATAACTTTAAAGTTGTGGTGCTGCTTTAAATTATATTTATGAGTAAGATTGTCATTCCTTTTCCATGATTTTGATAATTATTATAATTTTGTGTTTCAAAGTGCTGACTCTATAATATTATATCAAATATAAATAGTTTTGGAAATATACCGATCCATAACGATGATATCTAAGTACAATGAAATCCTGTGTCATTTCGTTTGAAAGACATTTTTATTTCCAACTTGATACAATGAATTAAAATGTACAAATGTCACCTAGAATATAAAATCATTGATTATTTATGTTATATCATTATCGTTTGGTTACACAAATTAGATGTAGCTGTAATTATAAAATATTGATAGAACATGTAATGAAAAGTTCTACAGTTTCACAAATCTGAAACTATCACCTAATTACCTGTTACGGTCAATCTGTCGTCTTCTTTTCTTGTACATACTCAGAAAAATTAGGGATAAAAAATCTTTTTCTTCGGAGTTATCAGAAAACTGAGTTTCTCATCGTTTCGGTCATGTTCTGTAAAAATAAGAAACTAAAGTATTTTAATGTGTACTGTAACATCGTGGTTTATATGAAGATTTATGAAAACAACGATGAATGTATTGTTTCCTGATTCGTTGGTTTTGAGTGACATAACTTCAAGGTGACACAACTACAGCACGTGTGGAAAACACCACAGGGCACGAGATTCTACTCTCACGCGCTCATCAGGTAACCGAACTCTCCAGAAAGACACTCGCACCACAAAGATCGATTTATTGAACGTTATACTCGAGAGTATGTAGCTTGATAACAATGTGACGTAATAAAATATATTTTAAATTGACAATATTTGACAGAACTGTTGAACACATAGTATAATGTATGTGTAATGTTTAATCAAGTGTATAATAAAAATTGGCTGGCATTTGGAAACGGACATAACAACCAAATATCATCAAAACTCTAGTAAATCTAGTTGACCATAATGTGTGTCAAATTTTTCATTTTTCATGAATGTCTTTAATTTTTACAATCAAACCTACATCTAAACATTACCAACAAACAATAATACTTTAAGCTAAGTAAACGACACTAGATTATAGGTGTCAAAATAATAACAACAATTGTAAACATATTCTAACTCATTATTGGACTTTTTACCAGGTAATACATTCAATACAATAGTTTAAGTTTGAGGTAAGAACTTATTGATAGTTCAACTAAATACGTTTTAAAATAGACTCCTAACGTTAAAGTGTTTAGTTACTTAATAAAATAGAAATATTTTCTATGGTAAATCACAAGATCGCAATACTGCTGTTCATTCTTCTTTATTAGATACATAAAATAAAATGCTAAACAACTTCCTGTACTTGTTTCTTTGATTTGTTTGGGAATTAAGGACAAATCTATACAATGGGCTATCTCTGCTCTGCCCACAATCGGTTTTGGATCCCTGATTTTAGCGTTGCTTCTTGTACTTTAACACATTGGTTTTGTTTCATGTTCCGGCGTTAAAACAATCACATGTAACTTGCTGTATAATCTCTCAAACTATTTATCCGTATAATAATAATACAGTTCACAAACTACCAACTAATAGACATAATATTATTTCTGGCTCAGTGAATGAAAACTTACAAATATTTTAAATGTAGCATTTGACACTTCTATGTCTAATGTAATTTGATACACGTCCATATATTTTTTAAAATACCATTATAACGAAATAAACCAAAACATAAAATAATTTCTATATCGTGTCAATTGTTTCATGAAGTTTAAGAAAATATTTTTACATTAAAACAAAACTAAAATGACTCTAATAATTTTAAAAGCAATCAAATTTCAGACGAGTTAAAGTTATTCAATATATAAGTATGTGTTATTCCATTTTTCTTGGCCATTTTACTTGTGTACAAGCTGTTCAGTTCTACACTTTTTACAGCAATTGAATATCAATAAATTCTCTGTACAATGAAGAGAATTATATCAGGGTTATAAAAGCTGAAAAGTCAACGTTTTCCTACATGTATGTATATATTGTGAGTGTCTGAGGAAACGTTTGAACGTTTAATACATTACATGTTTTTATAGCCTTCTCCAGGTTCCAGCTAGAAACTTTAAACAACAATGTTTTATAAATACTTTATTAACCTCTACAATGTAGTATCTTCGAAAATTACAGCTATAGCAGTTATTAGGATTACATCAAGCGTTGTTTTTAAATCGCTGTCTTCCCTTTGGTCGGTAATTAAATATTATGGACGTTAGAAAATAGCTTTAGTGTTTCTTCCATAAACACAACACGTTATATTAATTTTTTGTCTTCATCCAAACGTTTTTATTTCCAACTCTTTAAATTTTACTATTGTCGTTATTGTTAAGATAAGGTTGAACACAAATGTTTTACCTTCCGTATTGTTTTTCATTCATGAAACTAAATTCCGAAACAGCTTCTCAACGCCTTCACATAGTCCCTTATGGCATAACGTTAAATTAAAATAGTTAGAACATTTATATCCGTTGTATTATTTCCTGGTGAAGACAGCAAATAGGCAATGTGACTTTGTTCTTTTAACACATAAAGTATTTAGATATTTATATCGTTCTGTCATATCATAGAAATAAAATATTCTTTCGTTCATCTTTATTTTAATGAAAGAATAAATTCCTTAGAATCGGCGAGTATTAGAACTATTACCATGTGATTTAGACATTTTAGTTATAATGTGAGAAGCCTAGGTAACTTTAAATCAATGTAATACATATGGTTATAGTTTGGTTTAATTTATTTTACTCAGTTATAAAGAAATATCGTTAAACACCTTTATTTAGGACACAATCTGGATCACGATTTTTACGTTTCAACTTTGGCCTCAACGTTAGTTTAAGACGAACCAAAACATATCATAAAATAAAAATTGCGTAGAAGGTTTCTCGTCAACTGGTTCCGAACCGTAAGCTCTCGGATTTATATTTCTGAAGTAGTTAACCAGAATACAATGCGAGAGTTAAGAAATACTTTAATAACTATTTTGTAATTGAAAGCAGAAAATAATAAAAAAATAACTAAATTACAAGAATTTTTCACAAGTGTGGAACTGTATTTTGTTTACTTATTATTACAGTAGATGGCACTGAGTTATATTTTATTTATGAATAAGGTTAGCTTTCATTTTCAGTATTTTAACAATTATTATAATTACGTGTTGAAACGTGCTGACTGCATAATATTATATGAAACAAACAGGTTTGAAAATATATACTGCTGCATAACGATGACATCTAAGTATGATGAGATCCTGCGTCATTTTGTTGAAATACATTTTTTCTATCCAACTTTTTACAATGTGGTACTAATATGACATACCCAATAATGTTTTGTAACATAAAATAAAAGATCATTGATTACTTATCTACAGTCATTATTGTTTGGTTTTACTCTTTAGATGTAGATTTAATTATAAAACATGTCATTACATGTTTCATTGCATATTGTGGCCCAAATAATGTTTTGGATTGTCGAACATGTTTCATGTTATTAGACAGTAACAGAAAAAAATTATCATAGCTACCAATATGTGATAGAGCTTTCTAATATTTGCTTTTAAAATAGTAAGTTTCATTGTTTATAAGAAGCTTTAAAGAGAAAGTAGTGACTTCGACAACTTACAATGTTAAAATCGAGGTTTCTATCCTTCCTATGGTCACAGGAATAGTTGTCAGTTTTGTGTCTACTAATAAACAAACACACAAATCATTTTTATATTTTTTATTGATAAAGCAATTCCATGTGAAAACTGTAGTATACTCAGTTTTGTTTGTTTTCTCTTTTACCCTAACAATCCGACACCAGATCGAGTTCCAAGCCCGATACCAGATCCATTTTCAATTCCAACACCATTAAAACAACAATAATAAGGAGGAACATCACAACAAGCGTATATTGTTGCACATATGATGCCATCTCGGCAAGTCCCCACACCTTCTCTCACTAAAGAAAAATCACATCATTGGAAGACATATCACTGATAATATTTTAATATGTTTTTTCTTTACTCCATATTATCTATTTGTGAAACCTAACCGATAAACACTATGTTCATAAAACTCTTAAAATTACATTATTGGAAAGAAATTTCTAAGAAAACAATAAAACAAACTAACACAGTAACCAACACCTTGATGCAGGCTTGATTTTGGTTTTAAAAGTTACTGAGTAAATATATCATGCACTCCCCAGTATATGGACAATATTAGTTCAATTTAATGTTTTTGCCATTGAAAATTCTTAGTTGGTAAGTAATGAGTTTACGATCTGTATGAGAGGCTGATTTCATTAGATCCTAAGCTAACCTCCTTATTTAACCAATCACTTTTGTTTTGGAAAGCACATGAGGATTTAAAGGTATTC
Organism: Tachypleus tridentatus; assembly: GCF_004210375.1. Taxonomy (NCBI): domain Eukaryota; kingdom Metazoa; phylum Arthropoda; class Merostomata; order Xiphosura; family Limulidae; genus Tachypleus; species Tachypleus tridentatus. The sequence goes on along the minus strand of NC_134831.1, from coordinate 163,184,676 downwards.
AAAAAAAAGTGCGTCTTACATGGCATAAAATAGGTATATTGTTTTCACAACTATACACTGTTATGACAAACATGACCACACCAGATAAATCACCAAACAACTGTCGTATTATATGTAAATGATTTAATACACTTCTTCATAAATAACAAAACACATCCGAAACGATTATCTATTATTGTTAACATTCATTAATTTCAGTTTTATATTCAGTTGTAACAAACAGAATTTCAATTAAAAGATTTACTTTCAAAGTTATAAGGAGAAGTCTTATAAAATAGTATGGTTGTGTTACCCTGTATTGTTGTTAACATATGAAATCATTTCGAAGTAATTTGAATTCTTACTTTAAATTCCAGTAAAATATCTAATCGTCAACAGAAGTATTATTTTCACACTCATTCATTAGAAACGTAGACAATATTCGAATTTCTAGATACACATTTTCGTTATAAACTATCTTACTTTCATTAAATATTAATCTTAAAAACCTCCATCCATGACAAACAATAAATAAAACATTGTAGTAGGTTTTTAAAGGGTAAAGACAAACGTATCTTATAATTGATATTTCTATCATAACGTTTAAACTGTTTGTATGATCTCTGATTTTAATCTCACCTGGAGTTGATTCCAACAGTGTTGTAAACATCAAAAGTATAATAATTGTTATAGTCTTCATTTCTCCGATCTGTTAAAATCAATATTAACGTAGTTATTGAAATTTAACTTTCAACGTAACGTAAAATAAAATTTCAAAGTCTAGTAAAACCCATGAATGCTATATCTTGCTAGCTTCAGATATATCAGAACACAGTAATTTTTATGCACGAAAGTAGAAATGTATAGAAGAATTAGGGTCATGATCTATCACAAGGAGACTAAAACCATTAAAATAACCGCTCGACATCTGACCTATGATTTGAAAATAAATTTTCATTTCCTTAATACACTTTAACAGTAAAATGATTTTATTTGATTGATTATTCGGGTCTTGTTGTTGGTTGTTAGATATAAGCTTTCTCTAAGAACGAAGTTTGTACTTTCTTCTATTAGTAAGTTAGAAACTTCATTCGTAAAGAAATATTATATCTATCAACCAACAACAACACCCGTATGATATATCAAAACACAGAGACAGTTTAACAATAGACAGAAAAACGTTAAAGTTACCATGTACGTGGCGACATATCATCTTCTACACTGAAAACAAATTATTAGTTTCTACCAATAAATAATTATAATTATTCAAATAAGTACATAAGATCTTTAATATTCATTATAACTACTATAACACCGACATATTTTCAAATAAAATATTATACCACCAATTCTTTTTGAATTATGAGAAACTTACGTTTTATTGAGAGTAAATATATAATTAAACGACGGTGGGATACAATACTTTTTGTAGTATATTTAATGATATGCATACTTCTAAGAACATCCCAACCAATCAGAAGGATTCCAGTAATATTGACGTCAAAAGAATCAAATTACAGTGTCATAGAGACGTGTTGAGGGACAGACTGAGCTGAAAGGAAACTGTGAGTGATTATTCGTCATTTACATGTAAAACATTTCAGTTAACGTGGCTCATGAGTTGTAGAAATAACCTTGAATCTGTAAGTGGTAATGAAGTTGTGTGATTAGGGTGGAATGGATATTACCACGTAAATGGTGAAAAAATATTTTAACCACCGCACACAATTTATACATAGTGCCTATACACAAATGGTTTATATATCAATAAATCGTCTGGAACACACTTAACTATTGTAACATTAAAACAAACGAACATCGATGTACTATATTATAGTCAATACTTAGTTTTTTAACATTATAACACACCATACAAGTGTCTATACAGACATTTATTTTATTTCACTAAAAGCATACAGGCTGCATTGATGATATTTCTATCCTGAATCATATAGACATACCGTTTCTTTCTTTGTTTGAAGAAACCTACACGAGGGTTATCTGCACTAGTCGTCACTTATTTAGCTAGGTAAAATTAGAGAAAAGGCAACTCTTGGCTACTCTTTTACTTACGAATTGTGGGATTAATCATCACGTATAACGCCTCCATGGCTAAAAAGGTGAGCAAGTTTCATGAAACGGAGATTCGAACCATAGACCGTTAGATTTCGATTCGATCTCTTTAATCACCTGGTCATACCGGGATGGTAGATGTACATTTGGTCCTGAGTGACGAAATACTCCTGTTTGTCACATGAGAGAAGTCATTTTTACCAGTTGATAAAGATTTACAGTTTCAAATATCTGAAACTCTTACCTAATTATTTGTTATGGTTAATCTGTCGTCTTCTATACATGTACATGTTTAGAAAATTTAGATATTAAGAAATTATCTTCTTAAGGGGCTGTCAGAAAACTATAACCGAAGAAAGAAACTAAATACCAGTAGGATTTTTAAAAAATGTGCTATTTCATAATATTTGTTATGTAATATGTCGTTTCAGAACCTACATCTTAAACTTTAATTCATATCATTTTAATTGCTATCACTATTCCTTTATTTTATTGCTTTATGCGAGACTGACGAAGGGAGGTTAAGACTGACAGATGATGTATCCCCACCGCAATTCGAGCCCTACTTCCACAGTCACCTCCAAAACGTAGGTTTGATTTTATATTCCACATTATACACTGTAACCTATAATTATTTGAATTTTCTCATTTTTATTTTGGTTTTGGTTGATTTTGATTATAACAAACTTCTGGATCCGAACCATAACCTGTCGGATTTATAGTTCTGAACTAGTTAATCAGATGGCAACGTGAGGGCTAAAAATGACTTTAGTAACTATTTTATAATTGAACCTGAAAATAAAATAAAAGAAAGAAATCTCGAAATTACAAGAATTCTTCACATGTCTCAAATTGAATTTTATTTACTCATTATTACAGTAGGTGGCGCTAACTTTACAGGTATGGTGTGCTTTAAATTATATTTATGAGTAAGATTGTCATTCCTTTTCCATGATTTTGATAATTATTATAATTTTGTGTTTCAAAGTGCTGACTCTATAATATTATATCAAATATAAATAGTTTTGGAAATATACCGATCCATAACGATGATATCTAAGTACAATGAAATCCTGTGTCATTTCGTTTGAAAGACATTTTTTATTTCCAACTTGATACAATGAATTAAAATGTACAAATGTCACCTAGAATATAAAATCATTGATTATTTATGTTATATCATTATCGTTTGGTTACACAAATTAGATGTAGCTGTAATTATAAAATATTGATGGAACATGTAATGAAAAGTTCTACAGTTTCACAAATCTGAAACTATGACCTAATTACCTGTTACGGTTAATCTGTCGTCTTCTTTTCTTGTACATACTCAGAAAAATTAGGGATAAAAAATCTTTTTCTTCGGAGTTATCAGAAAACTGAGTTTCTCATCGTTTCGGTCATGTTCTGTAAAAATAAGAAACTAAAGTATTTTAATGTGTACTGTAACATCGTGGTTTATATGAAGATTTATGAAAACAACGATGAATGTATTGTTTCCTGATTCGTTGGTTTTGAGTGACATAACTTCAAGGTGACACAACTACAGCACGTGTGGAAAAACACCACAGGGCACGAGATTCTACTCTCACGCGCTCATCAGGTAACCGAACTCTCCAGAAAGACACTCGCACCACAAAGATCGATTTATTGAACGTTATACTCGATAGTATGTAGCTTGATAACAATGTGACGTAATAAAAATATATTTTAAATTGACAATATTTGACAGAACTGTTGAACACATAGTATAATGTATGTGTAATGTTTAATCAAGTGTATAATAAAAATTGGCTGGCATTTGGAAACGGACATAACAACCAAATATCATCAAAACTCTAGTAAATCTAGTTGACCATAATGTGTGTCAAATTTTTCATTTTTCATGAATGTCTTTAATTTTTACAATCAAACCTACATCTAAACATTACCAACAAACAATAATACTTTAAGCTAAGTAAACGACACTAGATTATAGGTGTCAAAATAATAACAACAATTGTAAACATATTCTAACTCATTATTGGACTTTTTACCAGGTAGTACATTCAGTACAATCAAAAACATTTTTTGTGTTTTCTGTGATTAATAATTACAGCGTAACACTGCTATTCATTTTTCATCATTAGATACATAAAATAGAATACTAAACGTCTACCTATACTTTACAGTTTAGATTTTGTTTATAGTTCCAACTTTTAGACAGTTCTGCAGTATTGGATTCTAAATAGACTAACACCAGAAGAACACATCGTTATATCACAGTGTAAGAATATGTTTTGTATATAATAACTGGTCAACAATAACACTGTAGATACTTCTGTATGAGTGACGTTTAATAAAATACCAAATGACTTCATGTACTTGTTTGTTTGGTTTGTTTTACAATCAAGTACAAAGCTATACAATGGGCTATCTATCCTATGCATACCATGGGATTCAACTATCAGTTTACCAACTATCAGACATAGTATTGTTTTTGGTTCGGGAAATGAAAAGTGTAATATTTCACACTTCTTAATGTTTAATGTAATTTGGAATTAATATGTCCGTGGAAAATTTATAAAGCTATTATAACCAACCCAAATTTAACAATAATTTCTGTGTAATAGTACTCGTAACATGAGTTTAAGTAAATGTTTATATTTTTATATATACTGCTAAAAAATAAAGGAACAAGTACATGTTCAGTATATTTTTCTCATAACTAAATTTATGTATCAAAAACATATCCGTACGTCTACGAGTGTGTTTTTTTAAGCTTGCTGGAGGATGGCCAGACCCAAAGGAGAGTGGCACAGTTTGTCGGTGTGTCACCAAGCGTCATGAACTGACTTTGGCGACGCTACCAGGAGACGAACTCTAGTTGCGGGAGAACAGGCCAATGCCGTCATCGCTGCAAAACAACCAGAGAGGACCGATACATTGTGACTACCACTCTGTGGGATAGTTGAGCTGCGGCTCGGTCATTGCAAAATGAATTTCAGTATTCCACTGGAACTCGTGTGACCCGTCTCTGCTAAATTAGGGACGGCTAGCACAGATAGCCCTCGAGTAGCTTTGTGCGAATTTCCAAAAACCAAAAACCATTCTCTGTTAATGTTGTTTCGTCGCGTGGCTGTTCACTACAATATCTTGTACTTCTTGGCAGTCTGCCAGTATTACCTTTATCGTTTCAAACACCTTCTGTACTTCATATATAAGGCCCAGCATGGCCGGATGGGTGAAGGCGTTCGACTCGTAACCTGAGGGTCACGGGTTCGAATTCCTGTTGCAACAAACATGTTCGGTCTTTAAGCTTTGGGTGCGTTATAATTTTACAATCAACCCCATTATTCGTTGGTAAAAGAGTAGCCTAAGAGTTGGCGGTGGGTGGTGATGACTAGCTGCTTTCCATTTGTCAACGAAATTCACATCTCATTTCAGTCGTTAGGCATATTGAGCGGCAGCCAAAGACCGCCCTCAATCCTTTACTGAAGTAACTCACAGCGAACAGTTTTTACTTCTCTCTCTCTAAAACCGTCTCATGCACTTATATCGTCAATGGGGTATTCACATCAATCGTGAACTCTGTATCGGTGAAGTTGTGCTACCCGTGGTCTTTTAGACAAAGTTTCTAGTGTTTATTTCTGACCGTAGGCTGACCTTTATACCACACATAAATCAGCCTCCAGTCAAATATACAAGAGCACTGAACATCCTCTTTGTCTTCTCTTGTACCACTTGTGGATCTGATCGACGTTCTATGCTAAAGATATATCGTGCTCTTATTCTATCAAACTAGACTATACGTCACTGGTTTGTGACTCTATTAGGACCTCGGACTAGAAGTTACTGAATCCCATTCATCATCAGGGGCTTCGGCTTTGCACCGGGACTTTTCGCAATTCCCCAATACAGAGGTTGTACACAGAGTCTCATGAACATCCTCTACTCCTCTGCTGTTTGCAACTCTCTTTACTGTACCGAAGTAAAACATTTTCAACAGATTATTGTACTATAGTTAAAACTATTTAAACATCATTCTCTTCTTTGTTCATGAAGATAAGTTAAAGCAGTGCCATCTATTGGAATAATGATATGAAGCTTTCCAGTTTAGAGTAAAATCACAGAACGTTCAATGAAAAGTTCGTTCTTTATATTAATAATTTCCCAATTTCAATATCACGTTACATTGGAACTTTTTCCGTGAATTTAATAAAATACTTATTAAGTCCATTTTATTAGGGCTTTACTTTACGTAACCAACTTGCTAACAGAGAATAAGTCCTAAGTGTAATAAAATGCATTTCCCAGTGTTTGAATTTGTTTACCCTTAATTGCAATAGAAACTATACAGCTGAATACATTGTACGCAAGTAATGTAAGCATGATGAAGGGAGAACATACAATTCAATATTGAATAACTTTAACTTAAAATTACTCTTTGCAGTATGAAAGGTTGGTTATGCTACAAGAGTGACAGTTAAATCTTGCTCTCTGATGGACAGAAAGTAGCTGATACCTGGAGCATCGTCGATACTCTAGTTTAAAGCTTTTGTTACGTATCTAGCACTTTTGTTTCATCCTGCACCTTCTTACCAATCAAGACTTAGGCAGAACGATTATCTATTTCCTTCTGAGCTGACTATCTCAAAGACTGTAATTGCCCTTTTACACTGCTTGAACTCAAATTGGCCCTTCATTGGTCTAGCAGTACATCGGTCGGACCTGATGATGCACACTACGAGATGCTGCGCCATCTATCTCCTGATTATCTTGCTATTAGTGTGATTTCTTTTAACTGGATCTCGAAGGATAATGTTTTACCTGATGTCTGGCGTCAGGCTATTGTTCTATCTTTCTCTAAAGCCGGGAAGGATTCCAATATTCCTTCAAATTACAGTCCATTTGCTTAGACGAGCTGTCTCTGCAAGACCTTAGAGAGGATGGTTATGCTCGCCTTGTTTCGTTCCTAGCTTCAAAGAACCCCCTATCGCCATCCAGTGAAGGTGCGGACGACAGCGTTCCACCATGGACCACTCATTCAACTTCAAACGTCATTCAGGAAAGAGTTTCTCAAATGACAACATCTTGTATCAACATTCTCTGTCTGTTAAAAGGCTTATGGTAATACATGGTGGTAAGGAATTTTGCGAGACCTAAACGTACATTGGTTACGCGGTCATCACTGAAGAACGTTTACTGTTTTAAACGGGCTCTATGTCGACGAATTTCACATCTCATGTCAGTCGTCGAACATGAAGTATATTGAGCGGCAGCTACAGACTGTTCTCAATCGTTTACTAAAGTGGACCACAGCCAACGGTTTTAACTTCTCTCTATCTATAACCGTTTGCATGTACTTTTGCTGTCAAAGAAGTATTCATCCCGATCGTGAACTCCTATTTGGTGAAGTTGTGCTGAGAGTTGTGTTTGTCCCTAAGACAAAGTTCTTGAAGCTTATGTTTTACTGTAAGCTGACCTTTACAGAACACATAAAGCAGCTGACTGTCAAATGTACAAGAGCATTTAACATCTTCCGTGTCCTCTTTTCCACAACTTTGGGGAGGGGATCCATGTTCTATGTTAAAGATATATCGTGCTCTTATTCGATGAAAATAAGGTCACTGGGCTACGGCTTTGCCAGGACCTCGGCCTTAAAGATGCTAGACCCCATTCATCATCAGAAATTTTGGCTCTGCACTGGGGCTTTCCGCATTTTACTAGTCCAGAGCTGGTACACAGAGTTTCATAAACATCCTCTACACCTCTGCCGTTTGCAATAGCATCCAACCTCGTGTTTTTTTTTCTTCCATGATGGGTCATGCTTTTTCATAACAGACGATCTGCCATTGCTCCTTTTGGCCTTTGTTTCCAGGTGCAGTTGAATAAATTGGGTCTGTCTTTCGATAACACTGCTGTATCCACTGGTCAATCCATCCCACTATGGCTTATTAGAGGTTTACAACGCTAACATCAGGGGTTCAATTATTCTCGGTTGAGTCAGCAGATAGCGCGATGTGACTTTGCTATAAGAAAACATACAAACACACTTCCATAAAGTTTTTGCTATTTTACTGTCCTCTGCACTTTTAAACAATACTTTGACCCTAGGTATTTTCAATACCTAACAATATGATGAAATCAGAAAGTGAGTATTTATTAATTAAGTTGTTAAGATAAAATATGTAAGTTATATGGAATAAAATATTATACACCGAATGCTGTATCATTAAGTATAAACAACTGGTAATGAAACTATGAAATTTATTTCATAACACATAAAGTAATCTCTAAAATTTATTTTATAAAATTGGTTATAAAGTAATCATGGTGTCATATTTGATACAAAAGTAACGTAGGGCCCTAAGGCACAAGAATAACATATTCCTAATAGTTGCAATACAGAAAGACATCTTTGTTCCATCGGACAACAAAGAAAATTTATATGACTTTTACGAAATAATGTTGTATACTAGCAACAGTCAGAATTAATATATGAATACAGTTGTGGCTTATTAAGTAGAAAATATCACTAATTATTAAATAAATTATTAACATTAGCTTTAGAATAACTCGAGTTATGTCATAGACTAACATCCATATGAAAAATGTATTATCCTTTATCCATTATCAGAAAACAAATTATAACAAGAAGAAATTAAGAATTACACCTCAACATACCTTAGTATGTTGTGCAGAAAGTTCGATAATTTTTGTATCTTCTTCTTCTTTTCTCTACAAAAGGTAAAGTACAATTTAGGAAAAATTGAAAACTTTTCAGATGAAGACTGTCTTCTCACTGTATTGGAAAGTGTCATTCTACCGCAAACTGCCATCATAAAACTAAAATAAGAAATTAAAGATAGTTGTGATATATGTAGTATAGAAGGTTCTTGATACGATGAAAATAATACTGGAAAGCTGCTAAGAATTACAAGAGACGTTTTTGAACAGCCACTTATTCAAAGAACATGAACAGAGAAATGGCTACTTTTGTGTAAAATACTTCGTTTGAAGACTGGTGGACATATCATTCATTATCTTAATGTATTTTTATAGTTGATATCGTAACAGGGAATGTGTTTTATGTTTAATTTTTAATAATATAAAGACAAGTATACATGTAAGAAAGTTTAAAAGATTTCTCTATCATGTCTATTTTCTATAGGCCTAAACAAAATGTCTGTTTATAAATATCGTAGTCCTAGAAATTGTGTACTCGACATTACCGTTTCTCTGGCATCACCTTCCGCCACTTTTTGGACCACTCTCATCTTACCAGAGTGGAATTTAACTGTCACTCTCGTAGCAGACCCAAACATTCATACTACGAATGGTAATTTTCAATTAAAGTTATTCAATATATTATTGTATGTTGTCCCATTAATCATTTTTTTTACTTGTGTATACTATATTCAGCTGTATAGTTTTATTGTAATTGTAAGAAAACAGATTAAAATATTGGGAAGGAAATTTTATGAAACTTAGGACTCATCTCTGGGAGTGTTAACAAGTTGGTCACGTAAAGTGAAGCCTGAAATTTATATATCTTTCGAAAGTTTAAAACATTTTTAAAATGTCTTGTGTTACAGGTTTTCACAAATAATTTCAGTGGCTTCCTCATTCACATTCTTCAGTGATTGATTTTGTTTTGTGATTGAAAATATTTTTTTCCTACTACCAAAAGTCAGGTCTCTAAAGAGATTTTTCACTTGAGAAGCAAATGGCTCTAAGACCAATAACTTTTGTGTGAAATCCATTTTTGTTGTTATTTCGTTGCCTCCAAATTCATTTCTTTCAGAATATAATAAACTAAACTAAACTAAACTAACGTGGCAGGGGTTCAGTTTAGAGAGAGAGAAATCCGAAGAGTTCTCTCTCCAACTGGGGTGTTCAGGAACTTTGTAGTTCCTCTTCGTCCCCTTTCGTGGATTGTTATTAGGATTAAGTGGTGGGTTTTTTTTTTTATTATTATTATTTTAATAAATTAATTATCGTTATTATTCTTGACTTTTTGGGTGAGGAATGTCTCACTAAATGGTCTTTTGGGTGGAGGCAAAGGTAGCAGTGGAAAGAAGGAAAGGTCGGGACCTGTCTCGAAAAGAAAAAGTTGGGTAGATGTGAACATGAATGTAATTCATTCAAGTTCAGATCAAATCAAACGGCCCGACTCTGGGTCTGGCAAAAAGGTTGCCTGGGCTGGGATCTAGAAATCCAATGCCTGAAGATTTTGATGTGGGGAAACGGGAGTACCCGAGAAAACCCACTTTCACACGACAGGCGCCGAAAGTTTTGCCTGTCGTGTGCCCTGTACCTGAAAAAAAAAGGAATTCATGTTAATAACATAGTTTTTATGTATTTAAACTCTTTGTTGAGTGGATTGTGATTCTTGAAATATGTTGTATGGTGATATGTATTTTGTTGGTGCACTTGATAATTTGTGTAGTGATGCCGTTAGTTTGTTTCTGTTTTCTGCTTTTCGATAATATTTCAGAGAAAGTTCTGTTATTCTGTCTCTTATAGTTGGTAAATTACTAATTTGGTGTAGATAATTTGTTGGTGTAAAGATGGTAAACTGAATGCGGATTTTAATATTTTGTTTTGTTGCACTTGGATTTTTTTGAGTGTGTTGTTTGACATGTTGTATGTTACTTGACATCCGTACTCTATTAGTGGACGGATGTAAGCCTTATATATTTGTATAATGGTGTTCGGTGCGCATTTTGATTGTTTACCAGTTATAGTCTTTAGATATGAAATCCTTTTTCTTATTGATGAGTGTATATTGTTTATGTGTTTTTCCATGTTAGTTTTGTGTCGAAAGTGACGCCAAGGAATGTGATGTTTTTGCTCATGTTGATGGTTGTGTTTCCAAGTGATAGATTTATTTTTCCTAGATTTTTCTTTGCTTCTTTAGTTTTCTATAGAAGGTGATTGCTTGTGTTTTTGTCGGATTTAACACGACCCTCCACTTGTTGCTCCATGTTGAGACGTTGTTTAGTGATTCTTGTACGCGAGACATGGCCATTACTGGGTTTCTGGAGGTGCTCCAGATTGCGATGTCATCTGCGTATTGTGAATTGTGTGTGTATGTTAGATTTGGAAAAGGTATGTCACTGACGAAAATTATGTAAAGAAGTGAGAGAGGACTGATCCTTGGGGCACTCCTGCCGTTATATTAAATAATTTGGATATGGTTTTATTGACTTTTACTTGTGCTGTTCTATTGGTTAAAAAATTTGAAATCCATTTGACTATCGTAGGATTTATTTGTAGGTGGTTTAGTTTGTATATGATGGCATTGTGCCAAACGCTGTCGAATGCTTTTTTGACATCTAGGAATACCCCGATGGTTACTTGATTGTTGTTGTAAGCTTTGTATATTGATTCGGTGAGTCGTGTGAGGTGATCTGTTGTTTGTCTATTTTTCTGGAGGCATTTTGAGATTCTGGAAGGATGTTGTTTGATTCGCAAAAATGGAGGAGACGGTTGGAGATAATTCTCTCCATCAGTTTGCCAAGGCAGCTTAACAGACTGATGGGGCGGAAATTATCTGGATTTGTTCTGTTAGTTTGTTTCTTGGGGATCGTTGTTATGATGGCTTTTTCCATGTGTCAGGGTAATACCCTGTCGCTAATGAAATGTTCATGATGTTTGTGAGGTGTTGTAGTAGGAGAGTGGAACTTTTTTGAGAATAATATTTGGTATTTGGTCATGTCCGGGGAAGTGTTCTTCAAGTTTTGATATTAATCTTTAGTTCGGTTATGGTTATTTTTCTATTGATTGAATTTGAGTATGCTTCTAGTGTCTCTCCGGAAATCCTGGTGAGAATGAAGCTTGGTTTGCATTTATGTAGTTGTTGACATGGTGTTGGTGTTGTGTGTCGAAATCTACTGAGTTTAAATCGCTAAAAGCGGATTTGTAATAGTCAGCTAATAAGTCAGCTTTCTCTTCGTCCGTCCTTGCGATTTTATTGTTGTGTGTGATGTGTTGTAACATGTGATTTGTGTTTTTTGTCTGACGCAATACTCTTGAATTTTTCCAGAATTCTTTTGGATTTTTCTTGGTTTTTTCTAAGTTTTGCAGAAGTTATGCCAATTGTTTTCTCTGACTTTTTAATTTCTTGTTTAATTTTTGTATTTGTTCTATTGATTTCTGTTTTAATGTGTGGTTCACGTGTGATGTAGTGTATTCGTCGTAATTGTCTGCGTTTGATTATTAGTGCGTGAATTTCTGGTGTTAGAGTCCATTGAATAAGTGATTGTTTTCTTTTTGATTTAGGAATTGTGTTTTTTGTGGCTTTCTTTATGGCTTCTGTAATTTGATCAACATATTTGTCTAGTTCTGTTTTGTTGTTTACATGTTCGATTGGGTGGGGTAGGTATGAGTCCAGAGAGGCAATAAAAGTGAGCCAGTCTGTTTCAGTGTAGGTGTATGCGGAAGGAGTCACGTACGCCACAGCCGGGTGGCGCGGGTGAATCATACATGATACGGGGAAGTGGTCACTGGTGATTTCATCATGTACTTTAAAGTTAGATATTCTATTAACCATGTCCTTGGGTGCGATGATGAAATCGAGTACATCATATGAGCCGTTAGCGGCTGAGAAGTGTGTAGGTGTATTGTCATTAATTAAGTGCATTTTATTGCTAGAAATAAAATTTTTTATGCAGGATCCTCTGCGTGTGTCTCTGTTACCCCTTAATTCTGTGTGCGGTGAATTAAAGTCTCCAATAATAATTGGTTTGGGTTTACGATTAACACATTTTTGAAGGAAGTTAATGTCGATATTTTTGGTTGGTGAGCAATATATGGCTAAAATCGGAATAGTTAGCCGGTTGTTAAAGTGTATATTACAAAAAATGGTCTCATTAATGTCAGATTTAAATGAATCTTCTATTGAGATTAGATGCGATATTTTTGTACTAAAGTAAGTTATTATACCTCTGTTGTTTTCTGAGTGAGGTATGTTGTGTGAGATGAATCCGGGGATTGTGGTGTTTTGTTTCTCTGTGCAAAGTGTTTCTGAAATGATGATTATGTTGGCGTTTATATGTTTGTTTATGTTGTATATTTCTATCCTTTTGTCTTTAAGATTTCCTTGGCAGTTGATGTGTAAGATTTTAATGTGTTGTATCATTGTGTTGTTTTATTTCCCTCGCGTGAATTTTGAGTGAAAGATGGTGTGGTTTCAGGTGAGGGAGGTTAAAATAGTGACTTACAAGGCTGCAAACAGCCTTGAGTGACTCGTGCCTCGATTCGAATGAGGGGAGATCACTCAATTCTATCAACATTGCTAGCAAGTTTGTGGTGAAATCTGTTGGGTTAAATGCTTGTGTTGTTTTGGGCGTGTTACGTCCGCGTAAGTACGTGTTGGTTGAGGTTGAGCGTGTTTGATTTGCGAGTCGGTTGGAGTTGGTAGTAAAGGTTGTTTGGTGTTGTTTTCGTAGCCGTGGGTTTGATTATTGATGTTCGTGGTTTTGAAAAGGAATCTGTTACGTATTTGGGTGTATTTGGGGCAGCCTTTGTAACTGGCTGCGTGGGGGCCCTGACAGTTGGCGCATCTAACTTGGTTACGCTCGTTGGGACACTGAGCGACCTCGTGAGATCCGCCACATCTGACACATCTATCCTTGGCCATACAATTAGTTTTTTGTGTGTCCGAACCGTTGACATTTGTAGCATTGGATTATTGGTTTTGATGTGTCTTTTCCGGTTCGGTCGTGTGTCTTTGAAAAATAAAAGCAACCGTTTTTAATAATTTTTCTTGATCGTCTTTTGTTGACGGTTACCTTGATCAGTGGCGTTTTTGTTTCGTTCTGAATGAGATGATTCTGTTCGATGATGCAATGTCAAAGCCTTGAGTTGTTAATTCTTCAGTGATTTCATGATCTTCAATGTCGAAATCGACACCTCTGATTATGACTGTTAGTTTTGGTGTGTTTGTTTTTGGTGTTGTGATGGTGGCTTGAACGCCGAAGGCATCCTTGGGCCAGTGGGCCAAGATATGCGCAAACTCTTGAGGTTCGGTACATTTAATCATGATTCTTCCATTAGGAAGACGTTTGATGTCTTTAAACTGAATGCCGGGTAATAGGACCTCAGTTGATTGACAATCTGTGGAATGCGTGTTGTTTTGTTTACTCCTTCGATGAACAGAGTTGGGATTCTGTAGTTAGGAGAATTGTTTGTTTGTGTGACAGTGATGGTGTTCTCAGAATTAGTGGCGATGGTGGTGTTGTTTGTATTCAAGTAATTATTGTTAGAGCAAGTGGCTTTGTCTTCGTTAACATGGGTTATGTTATTAATACTTTGATTTTTAGAATTATTATTAGCGTCGTTAAGGTTAGGGTTAGTAGCATAGTCAGAAACTATACTTACCATGTCCTTTTTCTTCTTCTTCTTCAGCCTCCTCTTGTTGGATAACTCGTTTGTTTCATGGGATTCTGGTCTTCGTGATTCTTCACCTCCTGAGTTTTCACCTTCGGAACTCTCAGTCGAACTACTCAGTGATTCAGAGGCTGGTCCTTCAATAGCTCTATTCAGCATATCCATGATCTCGTCGTTGGAAAGGGCTTTTCCGTTGGATCTTGTCATTATCTTCTTTCTCTTCATACTGTTTTACTAGTCCTGATAAGGACTAAGGGGTAACCTTTTTTAGTAAAACTTTATGCACTTCACAGGATAATTTAGTCTTCAATGCACTTGTCTCGCAGCTCTTGACTTGCACGTCTGCTCTGCTTGACGGCGACCTTGAAACTTCCATGAATATAATAGAATATAATAAAAACAACAACTAATGTTTATACTCGTTGTGTCTCATGTGTTGCGTCACTCTTCTTGTACCATGAATTGTTCTGTTATTCTTGTTTCAAGACACTTGTCATCATGTTGTTGTTCTTTACATGATAATTTAAAAATTAGTTGAAATTTGTCTTTAACTTGAGTCTGTGATATCCAAAACCTTTCTTAATCAATAAAGTCTGAGCTGTGTACCAAAAATAAAAGTATCTTCACCATTTTGTCTAGGAATCGTACTTTGGTCATTCTCACCTTTTCAAAGGATTTCAAAAATGCTCTAGGATAAACTGTTCTAGTAAAGTTACTTTAACATTGACTATCACAAGATCTAGTGTAGCAATATTAAGTGAGTTGTGTTACTTTGGTTTAGTTCTGTTTGGTGCAGATAGTCCGTGTTTATTTTGTGGAACTGATGTTAGTAGCGCAAACCTTATTTCTGATTTGCAAGTCGTTATATTTTGTTACGTTTTACTATGGTTGTTTTACTTATTTTTTAAACTGGTTAAACTAGATTCTAAAACAGCTATATCAAAGCTTTCAAATAGTTCCCCATGGGACAATAGTTTCCGGCATTTTACTGCAGACAGACCAATCTGGTTTTGTTCTCGCAACAAACAAATACATTATTCAGATATGTTTACCGTTCTGTGATATCGGAGAAATGAAACATTCTATCTATCAACTTTATTAATAAGAAACAAAGTCTTCAGAGCCAGTGTATATTAGAAATAGCACCACGTGATTTAGACAGATTTGTTAGAAAGTTAAAAACCTAGATAACCTTAATTGTTTAGAGTACATGTGATTATAGCTGGATTTTATTTATTTTACTTAGTTATAAAGAAATAATGTTAAACACCTTTGTTTTGAATACATATCGATTCATCAATTTTTTATTTCAGCTTTTACGTCAACCTTGGTTTAATCGAAATTGCATAGGAAGGTTTTTCACTCATGTGATTATTCCAATTGTTTTAGGTACCTACGTACTTCGTTAATAAAAAGCTTTAAATTCATTTCGTTCGGTGAGAAAATGGTAACGTCGAGAACTTACAATGTTATATTTGAGGTTTCTATCCATCTTGATGTCTCAAAAAACCATTGTCAACTTTGTGCTTAATAACAACCAAATACATATATTAAATCTATTATATATATGCTTATTAATAATGAAATTATACGTGAAAACACTTGTATACTCAGAGTTATTCGCTTTATCTTTTGTCAAATCTATCCAAAACCAAATCCACCTCCAGCTCCAGCTCCAGATCCAACACCAGTAAAACAACAAAAGATAGAAGGAACATCACAGCAAGTTAAATATCTTAAACATACGATGCCATCTCGGCAAGTACCCACAATTTCTCTCACAAAAACAAATCACATCCTTAGAAAACAAATCACTGATAATATTTTAAAATGAATTTTGTCGTCACTATTTATATATTTGGGATACCTAACCAATAAACATTATGTTTGTAAAACTCTCACTATTATGTCATTGCAAGGTTTAACCAATGATGTATCAGAAGACGTCTAAAAATATAATCATGTTTAATAGTAACGTTAATTTATTTACTTTGTCAATAAAACCTCCTACCATTAATTTCTAAACTAATCTACTATTTTGTTTTCAGGGTAGTATCTTATATAAAAGTTCAGTCATATATTTTAAGATAATGCTATTCGTCAAGTTAAAATACAAAACTATGATTACGTGCATAAAAATCTACTTTCAATTGCTTCACCACAGGTACATAAACATCCTCTATACAAACGTCTTAAAGTAATACTCTGTTGACTAGCTAGCCTACTAAATACCGTATTTTACGCTTTGTAAGACGACACATCGTGAAAACGCACACTAATTTTGAAAGACATTATAAAGAAAATAAGAAAATTTTCTCAGCAACCAACAACTCAATTTTTAAAGTGCTTCTTACGTTGTATGAAATACGGTATATTGTTCTCACAGCTGTGGATTGTAAGCTCTTTTACATTTCACTCATACCTCCTTAATGTGTAGTATAAATATCAGGTTACGGTAAAAAATAAGTTCAAAGAACTTTGTCTCACTGACCACGAGTATCACAACTTCACCGATACGGAGGTCAGGATCGGGGTTAACACCACGTTGGCGGCAAAACTTGAAACCGTTTCACTTCAAGAAACGATTGAGGGCTGTCTGTAGCTGACCCTCAATATACCTCATGTTCCACGACAGACATGAGATGTGAAAGTCGTTCTGATAGAACCCTTTTGCAACAGTGACAGGGAGTTCTTGAGTGATGGCCTTAATATTTATACTGAGAAGTGTGACACTCAAAACGCAGCTCTGAGGGACTTCAAGTTCCTGTAGAAAAGTATGGGAAAGTGTCGAAATCACACAAACTTGGAATCGCCTCTTAAATTAAAAAAATAGTAACAATAGTCAAATGACCACATAACCCATGCATGTGAGGTCTTGCAAAATGCCATTACTCCATGTACTGTCACAAGCTTTCTAAAGTTCAAAGAATGTTCATACAAGATGTTGTCATTTGAATAAGTCTTCTCTGAATGAATTTTCCAGTCGAATCAGTTGGCTCAGGGTGAGTGCTGTTGTTGTAACCTACACTGTTTGGGCAAGAGGAGGTTATTTGATTCTTGGAACGAAATAAGACGAGCATGACCAATCCTCTCTAATGTCTAACAGAAACAGTTTGTTAAAGCAAACGGATGGTAGTTTGAATGAAACTTGGGTTTATAGAAACATAGGACAATATCCTGGAAATACAATACATAAGTAAAACATTCTCCTGCCAGATCCGGTTAAAAAGAAGAAAAAGGATAGCTATGGAAGTAGGAGATAGATGGCGCAGCATTTCGTAGTGAACATCATCAGGTCCGACCGATGTACTTTCTGCCAGACTGGTGAAGGGCTAGTTTGAGTTCTGCAAATGTAAAAGGGCAATTATTCACGTAGAGACAATCAACTCGAAGGGAAAGATGTGATCACTCTGCCCGAGTGTTGATGGCTAAAAAGGTGGAGGATGAAGTAGAAGTGCTAGATACGTGGGAAAAGCTGTCAACTAGAGTATCGGAGATGCTCTGGGTATTAGCTACTTCCTGGCCATCAGAGAGCAAGATGGAAAGGAGAACAGAATTATATTGCCCACTGACCTTTCGAATCTTGTCCTATATGACTATGGAACTGGTTATAGAAAAGTTGTTGTTTATTTATTTAATCCAAGATTCTTCTCGTTTTGACGTCTTACCCGCCGAGCATGTGCACAGATCTGCGGGAAACCGATGCGGGTCGAGAGTGTGGGATACCAACAAAAATTATCTCAGGCCCGTTTTGGAGCCTTTCGTGCCATCTGGTAGGCAGGATTCCATCATCGACGAGGATATCGTGGAAATTCTGGTTCTTACAAATGTTTTAAACTTTCGACTGGTATGTTAGTTTCAAGATATATTACATATTAATGATTTTGAAAGAGTACATTAAAAAATGTAAGTTTTAATCTACTGAAAGAAAACAGTTTTACTTCTGAGACTTGATAGTCTATGCAATGACATATCGTTTTTCAAATTCTTAAGATGTCTTTCAAAAGTCCTTGTACATGGTCTTTTATTATGGTGTTCGATAATTGTGTACCGATGTGGAAAGGTTGGGGAAGGAATGAAAAATTAATGTAATGCACAAAACTTTACATCAATGGAAATCTTCTCTTACACATCATCTCAAGTCGGTGGTGGAAGAAGAGTGTAGACACTTGTCCTTGTATTATTACCACAAATTATCAAGGTCCCACAGTTGGATTAGAACCGGTATTTTCTGGTATTTAGGACATTCATCTGTCAGTCGTATGATACAAACATATCGTTGAATATGTTCACCTTTTTACCATGTTGATGACATTGTAATTTGGCGCTCAGTTGACTGCTAGTTGTTAAATAAAAGCCTCAAAATTAACGGTAGGTGGTTTTTATAAGCTACCTTCTCTCTATTCTAACACTTCAAAATTAGGGAGCTTAACTCGATATTCAATAATACGAAAAAATTTTTTAAAACAAGTCAGGCATACTTATAGTTGGAATAATGATAGAAAGAAAAATAGTAATAAGAAATTTTACGTTCTAGGTATTTTGTAAGCTACTTCAATCATTGATTGAAAATTCTGTGTCAGTGCTGTCCTCTATCTTTCAAACAGAATATTTGATAAAACCTAATATTTTCCGACACTTATACTTTACAAGTTGGTACATTTTAGAGATTAATAGAGTAATTAGAACACATAATAGATTATATTAAACATTTCAAAAGCATTTTCAAGTAAAATATTATACACGGAATTTCATATCATTAAGCGTAACTAGAAATAGCAAGTGGCATGTGATATGTAAAGTAAATTATCACTTTCTGTAAATGAAAGAACGAAATTAACAGGTAAATAATACAGGATTCAATTAGTTATTTAAACTATATCATTAGTAGGAAAAAATACTATGAAATTATTATTTTTGGTGAAAGTTAAATTTAGATGCTCATCATGGTTCATGTAAAAAATATTATTATATATTTCTGATATTCAAGAGCTACAGTAAATCAGATGGTGAACGAAAATATTTATACGGAATTTATTATCAATACAGAAACAAATAAAACTAAAAATTTTGCTTGTTTGTTTCGATGTTTGTAGCTGTACAATAGTCGATATTAACTGTGGCTACAATAGAAATTGAACCATCAAGGTTGCCTTGGGCTCAACGAAAGTAAACCTGAGAGAAAACATTGGATTTCCAAGAAGAAGATGAATGTTTTTTAAATTACTGTCACATATTCAGCATGGAAAATTATATTTTATAAATTATTAAGGATAAATACGGTGGTAAAACATTTTCGACAAATGATTATGCTGTAGTAAAAACTAATTAAACATGAATCGTTTCTTTGTTGATAAAAATAGGTTACGCATATTGGTAAAAATGATATAAATCTTTCTAATCTAGGGTGAAAACACATTACATAGAATTAAAAGTCCATTCTTTAAATTTATAATTTCTCAATTTTAATATCACGTTACTTTGTAAAAGTTCTCTTTAGTTTAATAAAATACATAATAAATCCATTTTATTAGGAATTTATATTACGTGATTAACCGGTTAACACCCCCCGGAGTATAAGTGATAAGTTTCATGAAATTCCCATCCCAGTATTTGAACTTGTTTACCCTTAATTACATTAGAAACTATATAGCTGAATAGATTGTACCTACGTAACGTCAGCATGATTTGTGTAAGAACATGCAACTATATATTAAATAATTGTAACTCAAAATTACCCTTGGTAATTGGTCTCTACACGTTGGTCTCTCGTACTTCGTGACAGTCTTTCATCTTTTCTAAAACCCTCTGTACTTTATATATTGGAACTATTTTAAATTTTTTAGTTCAATTTTATGTTTTTTTTTAATTTCCAAATCCGAGAATGTCCAAATTTTGAATAATAAAAATAGAAAAATGTTTCACATTTTTCGTCACTTCATGAAAAAAAGCCCCCAGTAGCTCAACGGTATGTCTGTGGATTTACAGCATTAAAAACCGGGTTTCGATACTCGTGGAGGCAGAGCACAGATAGTCTATTGTGCAGCTTTATGCTCAATTTAAAACAACAACAACAAACAATCATGAAAGAAAACATGATATGTTGCAAATTCCTTCGCCGTTAATTCTTAATAGTAGTTTGCGGCAAGATGACACTTTCCAGTAGAGTTCAAAGACAGTACTCATCTGTACAGTTTTCACTTTTCCTTAATTGTACTTTCCTTTTTATGGACAACAGAACACGAAGATATAAAAATTATCGAACTTTTAACACAAAATACTAGGTACGTTGAGGTGTAAGTTTTACTTTCTCCTCGATTTTACTTTTTGTTTTCTGATAATACGTTAGAGTTAGGATATTTTTCAAATTGATGTTCGTCTATGACATAAGTTATTCTCCAGCTAATGCTAATAATTTTTGTACTAACTGGCCCGGCATAGCCAAGCGCGTAAGGCGCGCGACTCGTAATCCGAGGATCGCGGGTTCGCGCCCGCGTCGCGCCAAACATGCTCGCCCTCACAGCTGTGGGGGCGTTATAATGTGACGATCAATTCCACTTTTCCTTGATAAAGGAGTAGCCCAAGAGTTGGCGGTGGGTGGTGATGACTAGCTGTCTTCCCTCTAGTCTTACACTGCTAAAATAGGGACGGCTAGCACAGATAGCCCTCGAGTAGCTTTGTGCGAAATTCCAAAGACCAAAAAAAAACCAACCATTTACTAACTAGTCGCATTTTCTACGTAATACGCCACAACTGTATTTATGTTTTAGTTCTGACCGTTGATATTATAGAACAATATTTCGTGAATATAATATAAATTTTCTTTGTTGTCCGAGGGAACATGACTTTACCGTGTACAATGGTGTCTTCGTCTATTGTAACTATGAGGAATATGTTATTTTCGTAGGGCCAGTAAGGCCCTGGGGCCCTACGTTACGTTTGTATCAAATGGGGTTACCATAATTACTTGATAACCAATTTTAAAAAAGAAAATAGAGATGTATTTAATGTTTAATGAAATAAATTTCATAACGAGTTACAAAAATTGAAACAGCGTCACCTAGTGTAATAAAGCAGTAATTAGAATATAATTCCTTTTTTTCTTTTCAAGTCTTTTTCTATTTTCACTGTATCTCTCCTTTCTCATATTTCCTTTCCTATTTATTAAATAGCAAATTTAGATTGTTTTGATTAATTGGAATCTTTTGTTTGACTTATCTAAGGTGAAGGTTAAAGTTGAAATCAAAAATCCTGAAACGATATGTATACTAAATAAACGTGTTTAACATCATTTCTTTACGTATGAGTGAAATAAATATAACCAGAGTATAACTATATATGTCGTGATATTTTTAATATTCACTGGTTCTGAATAGTTTCTTATTTGGTAACCATAGAGCTGAACATCATAATGGAATTTTATTTCTCTAACATTACATAGCAGTATAAATATCTGAATACTTTGCTTGTTTGTAATAAGAACAAAGCCACATTGGTCTATCTGGTGTGTGAACTAGGGAATAATACTTCAAATTTAAATGTTCTTACTACTTAAACTTACCGCTGTGCTATAAGGGACCATGTGAAGGTGTTGAGTAATGTATTTTAAAATTTAGCTTCATCAGTTACAAAAATAGTAAAAGTAAAACGTTTGTGTTCAACCATATCTTAACCCTTAACATGTAAATCAAAATTGTTTGGATGAAGACAAAGTAAATTTGATTTGGCGTGTTTTGTTAACAGAAGAAACACTAAGGCTATTTTCCACCGTCTATAATATTTATTTACAGGGAATAAAACAGTCAGTATTGTCTCACTACCCACTTTTGACACTGAATGATTGATTGTTCATCTTGTATGCCATTAATAAATTATAGAGACGAGGAACTAGAAATGTAAGATAATTATTTGTTCTCTGACAGTGGAGCGTTTCTTTTATTTAAAAAATAAAACGAATAGACGAAGTCAAACTTTTCCCAATCATGGTTACACTTTAAATTATATAAAAAAACGTTTATTTCAGGATGTTTCTTTTACTATAAGTTATAAAGCACCTGTTTAAAATTTATTAGAAATATAAAATTAATTTAAATATTTAATATGCTGGATATGAAGTGTCTCTGTTTTGTGATTTATTAAATAAAAGATATGTAAAACTGAAAATATAATGATATTTTTCATATAAAAATGTAAAAGACATTCGATATGATGAAAACAGGAATGAGAAACTGCTAAGAAATGAATGTACAGGAGTGATAGTGAAAAGTCAAGGGTTGAAACACGTGTGTTCTAAATGAAACAATCAGGAGGTAAAATAATGTATTGAAGAAAACAGATTTAAATATTTATACTGAATAATTAAAATACGGATAAATAAAACAGTCGAATCGTATGAGTGAGATTAGCGTTTACATGCATTATTTGCACTAACGCAAGAACTGATGAAACATTTATATAAAAATGTTGTTGAAACTATAGGATAAAAATTAAAATTAGAAGAGAGAAATGCTTAGTTTACACATTGAACTGCGATTCAAGACCGCAGTGGGTCATATAAAAAGTGCTGTACAGCAAACCATTTTATAGAGCTAACACTGATTCAATTTATTAAGACCTATTTAATCCTCTCTGAATTATGGAAACTGTAACTGATATTATAAAAAATGTCAAAGAACGTTTACTCTTCCCTGATACGTGTATCATTGTACTGTTTGTCATTCACAATCTCGTGACGGTCAAGAAGAATTTTGAAGACAATGAATGTATGAACGCTTTTCAGTTCTAAAAACCTGGATTTGATATCGATAATCAGCACAGAAACAACAAAAATTAATTCAATAAAATATGTAAATTGGTTGTAATTAATACAGTACACTTAATTATTTATATTCTTTAAGTATTTAACGGTATAATTGTAATTTTCAGTTACTTTTAAATTAATATGAGACAATGATATATGGAATTTAATTCTGCTTCAATATTTGCATAAAGCTTTTTGACTGTGCTGTTCTCTACCTTTTAATACAATACTTACTATGAGTCTAGTAATTTCTAATCCTTCTCTCGAGTGTAAAATTTGGAATTCAGTATTTATTTAGTTGTTACAAAAAATTAAATTATATGAAATAAAATATTATACACGAAATACTGTATTATTAAATATAAACACACATTGTAAGTGAGACGTGATAGGCAAGTAATCATCTGTTTTGTGACGGTGTCTACTTTAATGTCAGTTACTTGTGGTATTTTTCATTCAGTTGTCTGGTCATATGAAGAGTTTCTGAGGTTGAAACATTTCAACGACCCCAAGGTGTAAATTCCTGTACGTGGTGAGGGCACTTCTCAGGATAGGTTCTGTGTTTTCAGATTACCTCATCTGAGATACAAACATCCACCCACGTATTTGCTGTGCCTTTTGACTCGTAAAACGGAGGAGTGAATCCTGGTTGTTAAAGGGTCCAACCCTAATACTTTACTTTGGCCTGGATTTCCTGTAGACGGGCGCCCTTGGGGTGGCCCTTCTAGTGTCAATCGATTGCTCCATTTGAGGTAGGGTCAACCAAGTACTAGTGTTGGATGTTCTCAACAAATGTGTAGATGGTATGTAATGCTGGTATTTGGGTATAGTTCTCACGAAACCTTGACTTTGCTGCAGTGTCTTTATTTGGCATTGTACTGTGTCTCCTCGATGAGTCTACGGAAGGTGGGGTCAGTGGGCACTGAAAAATATTTTTAATAAGGATTTTCCAAATAAAACTTAAATAAAGTAGTGAAAAAACAGTACATATGTAAACTACCACGTCTTGAACATTCTGAGCAGCAATCTTCAACATCTATAACACCTGTAACTCATTTTCTTAAATTACATTCTCTTTCAGATAAACCTTAAGGGCAAATGTCTCCGTTTTCTATTCAGAAGGGACTAGAAGGACTTACTGGTTCTCCAAAGTCAGTCAAAAAGTTTTGATCTGGTGAGATATTGGTGGAAACTTTCACATCTAAACACAGTGAACTACTCTCACATTCAAAGGCGATTAGGGATAAGGTGTTGAGGTTACACTTCATGCTGCTTTGAATTCGTCACGAGGAGTTATTGTTAAGAGGGATTTGAAGAACATCCCCGAGTTGGAGATTCTCGCTGTTTTATCCACCCAAGGAGTTTCTGCAGTGAGACGTATCTACACTCGCAATAATGGAATTATAATGCTGACAAATTTCCTCATTTTAACATTTACATCACCGCAGGTTATCTCTATTGCAAGTTACCGCTACCCATCCCAAAACCTCTCAGGTGTATCCAGTGTTTTCCGTTCGGTCACTCGAAGACATCATGTCGTTTTTCCGTGACGTGTGCTTGTTATGGTGGCAAGAACCACGATGCCTATGAATGTGAAACGGATCCTCTTTGCGTTAAGTGCAATGGCTCTCACCTCTCCTACTTTCGTTCTGGCCCTGAATGGTTGGAAGTAAACAAGTGCAGCGTTTGAAAACAATTCAAAACATTACTTTCCCTGAGGCTCGTAAGTTACTGTCCACCACTTTATCTCGGACGTACAGTGGGAGAGCAGACGGATCTCTCTGTGCTTCCAAAATAATCGTTCTTAAATCATATGAAAAGTGTTTAGACCTCCATAGTTAAAAAAGTTAATGAATCAACGTCAAAACCCGTCTCTGTTCCTAATGTTCATTCCAACAAACCACTTCCTTCGGTTCCCGGTATAGGTGTGACATCGGGTACGTCTTCTTATCCCACCTCAAGATGCAAAACAATCATTGGTTTGTCCTCAGTCGCTGGAATCCTCGTTCCAACAACAAAGTCCTGCCCAGTTTATCCAGGATATGAGGTCGAGAAATCTCCGTTGAATAAAGAAAATAAAGAAAAAAAGACGTGGTGGTAAAAAGAAGGACTCTCCACTCAATTCGCCTACACGTAAATAAAAATGGCCATCTTGGTGCAATGGAACTGTCGAGGTTTTCGTTCTAATCTGCATGACATCAAAGAACTGATTGCTTCCTACCACCATTTTTGTCTTTCCATTCAAGAAACATCTCTAACACCTGCTGATATTGTCACCTTTCGGCAGTTTTCTTTGTTCAGAAATGGCAGGTTGTCTGATGGACGAGGGCATGGAAGGGTGGCACTGTTGGTTGATCAGCATGTCACCATCCTGTTTATGTCACTCGACATACTTTTGGAGGCCGCAGCCATCCGGCTTTCCTTAGGTCGTACCGTCATTATTTGTTTTCTCTACCTGTTTCCTGTACAGACCTATTAATAATCAGATGTTGGTGATCTCATTGAACAGTCGTCGCCTATCTCTTAACTCCTGGCATAATTTAATGAACGTAATCCCATCTGGGGAAGTGCTGTTATTTATGAGAGGGATCGCTCTGTAGAGTGTATGCTTTCCGATCACAACTTTTTCTTTTCAGTACAAATACTAGCAGGTCAATATTCAAGAAGAGTGAAACTATACACAACACGCAACGAGTATAAACATTAGTTGTTGTGTTATTATATTCTAAAGAAATTGAATTTGAAGGCTACAAATTGATACCAAAAAAGTAAATTTCAAACCAAAGTTTTTGGTGTTGGAGAAAATTGCTCCTGGGATAATAAATCCCTTTAAAACCCTGATTTTGGGTTGAAGGAAAGAAATGTTTTAAATAAGAAGAAAAACTTTAAAATCAAACACTGAAGAAAGAGAATGAAGGTTATTAGTGAAAACTGTTATACCAGACACTTTAAACTGATGTAAAGAAATTAGTGTCTCAACTATTTGTTGTAAAAATCAATATCAGACTTTGAGTTAAAATAAGAAAAAAGTGTATGAAATGCTAGTTGTGACAGTTTTAATAATATTAGAAACAGTTAATTTGTTCTTCTCAGAAGCCATATTTTCAAAAAATGTATTCATCAGCAGATCGCTATATTTTCGCCATCTTCTAAGCAAAATAAATGAAATTTGATATATTCTTTTTAAGTGTACAGATCAAATTGCCATACATAATAATTAATAGTTTTATATTCATAAATTATAATAAAACTCGGACTTAATCGTAATTTTATTATTGAACCATTAAAATAATTAAATCTATCAACATTCAACCTAAACATGGTACAGTTGAACTGGTAGTTTAGTATAAAATATTTCTTAAGATTTATCTAATATTCACTAATCCATTTTTATCTAACAGTTAGCTTGGATATATTCTATATCCCATATTTCTGGCAGACATCACTGCTAGGTATTTATGACATCATGATTTATAGATTGTTTTGTTTGTTTTGAATTAAGCACAAAGCTACACAATGGGCTATCTGTGCTCTGCCTATCACGAGTATCCAAACCCGGTTTTTAGTGGAAAAGTGGACAGACATACCACTGTGCCACTGGGGGGCGTAGACTGTTTTACATGTTGATGTTATTTACAAATGGTTAAACTAATTGTTCGCTTACGAGTTTAGCTTACAAATTGGGCTAATAAATAGCATTATTTATTCTAACAAAATTAAGTACAGACCATTTCCAAGACTTTTTGTTCCGAGAGATTTTTGATTGGTGCAGGTAAAAGGTTCAGCTCAGTATAAAAGAAAGTGCAAAGCTCAACCCTGTTAAACACCATATAATACAATCCCTTCAGCTACAAAAGTCCATTTTATCCTGTCTGCTATATCGTAATATAAAAGTTCAAATAGGAATTAATAATATACCGTTTATAGACAATGGACGCAATTTTTCAGACTTCCGTGTTTTTGGATTTCTTAGGATGTCTCTGAAAAGTCCTTGTACATGGATTGATGGTGTTTGATAATTATGTATAGATATGGTAAGGGTAAGGATTAGTGATTTAATGTAAGACATATCTTTCCGTTAATCACAATTTTCTCACAGACCCATCACATAGAATTCTATCGGTGGCAGAAGAAGAGTGTAGACACTTGTCCTTGTATTGTTTCAACATGTTCTGAATGACCCCACAGCTCGACTGGACCAGGTATATTACGCTAGCTAGGACGGCAGGTTGTTTTTATAAGCTGTTTTTCCTTTAGTTTAAGACTTCAAAATTAGGGACGGATAGTTTCGTACGAAATTAAAAAAGGTAAAAAAAAATGTATTGGTGGACTAGAACTCTTACAGATGATGTAATTATAGAAACAAAACGAGGAATTAGAAATTTGACGGTATGATATTGTTTAACCCACTTTAATAACAGAGTGAAGCTCCATTTTGTGTGCTGCCCCCTACATTTAAAAAAATCAATTTTTGAGGTTAACGTAAGAAGTTTCGACGCTTTAACTTTACAAGATGGTGAATTCTAGGGACTTGTATAATATTTACAATACTCGTTACATTTTTATAAAATATTTGAAAAGCAACTTGAATTAAAATATTATATACGGAATTTCTTGTCATTAAGTATAAACAGAAATAACAAGTGATATGCGATGTGTAAGGTAAATTATCGCATTAACAGGAAGTAAGACAGGATTCAATTAGTTATTAAAATTAAATTATTAGTAGGAACAAAAAATATTACGAAGTTTTTATTTTTGGTAAATGTTAAATTTAGATGCTCATAATGGTTCATATTATAAATACTATTGTATATTTCTGATATTCAAGATCTACAGTAAATCAGTTGGTAAACAAAAATATTTATACGGAATTTATTATCAATAGAGTAACAAATAAACGTAATAAATATGTTTGTTTAGTGCTAAGTTTGTAGCTTTTCAGTAATCTACCTCCGAAGAGCTGAAAAAAAACTAATTCAGGTAATTTAGTATTACAGGTTCTCAAAGTGACCGGTGACTGAACAAAAGGTGACACCAAAATCATTGGATTTCCAAGAACAAGATGGATGTTTTTAAATTACTGAGATATATTCAGTATGGAAAATTATATTTTGTAAAGTGTTTAAGTCAAATATCGTGGTGAAACATTTTCAACACATTATTGTCTTATAGTCAAAACTAATTAAGCATGAATCAATTCTTAGTTGATAAAAGACAGACGCTGTTACAGCGATAAGTATACCGATTTACAACGCTAAAATTAGAGGTTCGATTCCCCTCGGTAGACTCAGCAGATAGCCCATGTGGCTTTGCTATAAGAAAAACATACACACTCACTTGTTCATAAAGATAAGACCTGCCATCGGCAGGTGGATTATGGCGTTTGACTCATAATCTGAGGGTCGCGGGTTCGAATCTCCGTCGCACCAAACATCCTTGCCTGTGAGACGTTAAAACGTGACTGTGAACCCCACTATTCTTTGGTAAATAGTAAAAGAATGGTACAAGAGTTGAGGGTTTGTGGTGATCATTAGCTGCCTTCCCTCTAATCTTATACTGCTAAATTTGGGACGACTAGCGCAGTTGCCCTCGAGTTACTTTGCGCGAAATTAAAAACAACAAGAAAAATATAAGGTTAAGCAGTGCCATCTATTGGCAAAATGCTAAAAACATTTCTAATATAGGGTAAAAACTCAGTACTTAAAATTAAAAGGACATTATTTATATTACTAATTTCCAAATTTCAAAATCACGATACTTTTTAATATTTTCTGTGAATTTAATGAAATACATATTAAATCTATTTTATTTGGTCTTTACTTTACGTGTCACACTGGTTAACATGCCCAGAGTTTAAGTACTAAGTTTCATAAAATTCCTTTCCCAGTATTTGAATTTGTTTACTCTCAATTACAATAAAAACTATATAGCTGGATATTTTGTAGGCATGTAACGTAAGTATGATTAATGGAAGAACATGCAATTATGTACTGAATAACTTTGACACAAAATTACCTTCCGCAGAATGAAAGACTGGGTGCTCTACAAGACTGGCAGCTAAATCCCACTTTTTGATTAGATGAGAGTAGTCCCAGAAGTGGCGGAAGATGATGTCAAAGAAACGATTATGTTGAGTACAATGTTTCATGGATTACGATTCTTAAAAGTAATCATTTTGTTTAGGTCGACATATCTCAGAGAGAATGAAGGAAATGTTTAAATGTTCTTACATGTGTAGTTGTTTTTATCCATTAAAAATTTAACATAAAACACATTCTATGTTACTTTGTCCACAATAAAAATACATTATGATAATGAATAATTTGTCCACCAGAGTCTATAAACCAGGTATTTTACTCAAAAGTAACCATTTCTCTTTGCATGTTGTTTCAACATATTAGACAAATAGCTGACTATAAAAAGTATACTTTAAAAATATTTCGAAACATTATACTAGTTTATAATAAGTGATCGGCAAGCAGTTTAAAAAGGCTTATGAAACCTAACGTATAATGTATGAATGTATTTTAAATTCTATAGTTCTGATAGTTATCAATATTACGTGTTAATGACGTCATTATCTTTAGATTGTTATACTTTGTGATGTCACTTTTAAATGGATGAACTATTTGTTCCCTTCTGAGTTTTGTTTGTAAATTCTGCCAATGAATAACATTATTTATTCTAAGAAACTTAAGTACAGATAGTTTCTAGGCTTAATATTTTTTCTAAGAGATTTCTGATTGGTACAGTATTGTTAAATGTCAAGGAAAATGTTAAGCTGAGCCCTGCATATTTAAAGAATGACACTAATAACTGTTGTTAAACACCAATTTTCGAAATTTATGAAAATGGTAAAATCTGAGTATTTATTAAGCTGTTACTAAAAATTATATGAAATAAAATATCATACACCGAATATTGTATCATTAAATGTAAACAGAAATTACAAGTGATACTCACTTCGTGATATGGAATGTATATTATCGTATTCTGCAGATGAAGGGACAGTGCTAGTAGGTGAGTAAGAAAGGATTTAACTAGATAACAAAACTAACTGGTTAATATTTAGTAAAAGACAGTATAATAGTTTAAAAAAATTAAATTCAACAGTTAGATACATCGAACAATCTTACAATGACTAAATATGATGTCGTTCGTCATGACGTAAATATTATCGTTCATTTACCATATTTATGATCTCCAGTAAATCACATGAAGAACAATGGTACTTGTGTCGAATTTGTTATAAACAAAAAAATTATTCTATGTTTGTTCCTTGTTAACCCAAAGTAGCAGAACAGTTTCTGTTATACTAACTACAGTGATTGAACGCAGTAATTTAGCATTATGCGCTTTCCATGGTTATTAGTGTCAAATTAAAAAAAAATAGTAACAAAACTTGGTTTACCAAGAAAAAACACAAGTTTTTAAAATACCGAGTTGTCTTGATTATGAAACATTATATTTTAAAAGTATTTAGGTTTAATACAAAAATATAGCATTTCTAACAGAGTATTACATAACTGTTAAAAGTAATTAAACTTGTATCTTTTCTTCGTTCATAAAGATAATTTGGAGGTGTTCCATATATTGATATAAATGATATAAAGCAGCAAAATATAGGGTAAAAATACCACACATATAGATAAAAGAATATTCTTTATATTAATAATTTTCTTATATCAATATCACGTTACTTTTTAATATTTTCTGTTAAATTATGAAATGGTTCTTAAATCCGTTTCTTAGGACTGTACGTGGACAACTGCTTAATGTGCCCAGTAATATGTACCTTCTTGACGTTCTATTAACGCAAAATCACCCTTCGCAGTGTAAGCGTTTGTGTGTACGCTAAATGTAACAGTCAGTTCCAACTGTTCAGTGAGATAAGAGTAATCCCAGAAGTGGCAGAAGGTAATATTAACAAACGGTTATGTTTCGTATCCTGTTTTGTTAACTACAATACTTATAAGGCGTCATTCTGTTTAGGTCGATAGATGTTAGATAGTATGGAAGAAATTTTTAAATGTTCTTATTTGTATACTTGTTTTTATTTTATTAAAAATTAAAATAAAACACATTTCCTGTTACGTTGTCCAACTATAAAAATACCTTATGATAATGAATAACATCTCCACCAGTCTACAAACCAGGTATTTTAAACAAAAGTAGCTGTTTCTCATTATATATTGTTTCAAGACGTGGATATTCACTCTACTCTCTTGCACTTCTGCCAGTATTACTTACCTTCACCATTTCAAGGGCTTGCTGCACTTCACATATGTTACTACTGTCTTTAAATTTATATTTGAGTTTCGTATTTTTTCCTTTAATAATCCGCAAAAGGAAAACTCTCCAAATTCGTCACAATAAAGAAACATTTTTTTTTAATATTTCTCGTCAGTTCATGAAATAAAATATGGTATTTCACGAACTACTTCACCCCACGTCTTGATAACACTTCGCGGCAGGATGGCAATTCTCAACACAGGTCTGAGACTGGGAAAAGTCCTTCATGGTATAAACAGTTTTTGCCCTTTTTTAAAATTGTACTTCCAGGTTTCTGTACAGCAGAACAAGAAGTTATAGAAGTAATCAGTCTTTCAACACAAGATTCAAAGGTATGTTGAGCTGTAATTGTTATTCTTTTTATGTGTTTAGCAGAAAACTATCACAAAATCTACGGTCACTTGAGAATTCACATGCGATTTTACTATCAATAGAAAAATGAATAAAACAAACAATTATTGTGTTTAATTGTTGTGAAGCACAAAGCTACACACTAGTCTATGTTATTTGTTAACCCCCCCCCCCGAGAGAAGGACTGAGATATTATTATGGTACACGAAAGATAATTTTAAAATGTTTCTATTTACTCTGTTGACAGAAGAGATGTTGTAAAACAATGACCAATTGCGATATTATTTCAACAATATCTTTATATTCCTGCTCACATTGTCAAACAATTGTATTTTGTTCACATTCTGAACTGTTTCTTTTATGTAATAATAATGAATTTTAAATAGCAAAGTGTGATATAAAAAATCGGAAGTTAACTGAACAGTGTAATAAATTATGTTAATATACAAAGTGTGTGTAAGGTCGATATATGAATGTTGTAACCTGAAATTAGTCAACTATCTTTTGAAAACGTGCAAATTTCTCTTATATTACATTCTGATTTTTCTTTCTGAACTGGGGCGAAACGTCTTGTTCCAAGATGTTGGTGTGAGAACTGCATGTTCTGCCTCATAGTTTTTATTCACGCCCTGAAACAAATTTTATTTGCTCTGATGTTTTTTCCTTCTTATTGTTGTTTTACTAGTGGTACAATTCGAGGTGGAGGTATTAATGGAAGCTGGTGGTTAAAAGCGTTAGAAAAAAACAATAAACACTAAGAATATTTCAGTATTTACAAGGAAAAGTATTAGAAATACAGTGGTACCTCGGTTCTCGAACTTAATCCGTTCCAGAAGGCTGTTCGAAAATCGAATCAATTTTTCTCATAAGAAATACTGTAAACTAAATTAATCCGTTACAAACATTCAAAAATTACGCATTGTAAAGCATTTTAAGAAAAAAATTGCTTATTTATGGAATAACACTTACATGCATAAAGTCAACCACAAAAACTATAAACACATAAAAAAACAATAAATGAAAATTTAACTGCACTTTACCTGTGCTGAGGAGAGCTGATGGCGTAAGTGAAAGGTGGTGAGGAACGTGGATAGTAAGAGGTTTATTATTGTTTGGAAGGGGAGTCGCCTTCTATAAAAACGTTAGGTAACTCTCCTTATTGGGTTCTTTCTCTTTACTGTCTCTTTGCACCGCTACAATCTATTTGAGACTCACTGGACCTAATTCTCACTAAAAACTTGTATAATGACGTTTGTTTCTGCCTGCATTTCAAAATGTTTCTGAAGTAATACACGGCATTGTCATTGAAAATGTTTATGCTGCGGTTTCCTGCAGCTTTGTCAGGTGGAGTTTTTCCTCAAAACTTTGTAACTCTTTTTATTTTCTACACATTTCCTTGATTAGTGAACTAGGAACCGCCTCCCTTTCCTCATCTGAACATATTTCCTTAGTTTCCTTCTGTTGGTGCTCCTTCCGAAGGTCTTAGAGATCTTCCGAGGTGAGCTTAGTGTTGTGGTCTTCCACCAACTCCTCCACATTATCACCACTTACATTCGATCCCATACATTTGCCTAGTGGGACAATATCCTCAATCAGCCCCAAAGCCTTCAAAGTCTCTATCTGCTACTGAGTCTGGCTACAGTTTCTTCCAGGCTGAGTTCATAGTCCTCAAGACACTTCCCTCCAGGATTTGTCTATGATCCTCCAGCAATGGAGGATATTAAAGTGATTTTTCCAGAACTCTAAGGGTTAACTCCACCAACCGGTCCTCCAAGCCTGGTGGGTGACCAGGTGCATTGTCCGTCACAAGAAGAGCCTTGAGTGGCAACTGATTTTCCGTGAGGTAATTCTTTACACTTGGGGCAAACACTACATGGATCCACTCCTTGTTACCCATGCTTTACTCTTAGCCCTCCACATATTATTTAGTTTACTTTTCAGGACATTATTTTTCTTAAAACCCTCAAGTTCTCAGAATGATACACAAGCAAAGGCTTAAATTTTAAGTCCCCACTTGCATTACTACATAACAATAGAGTTATCCTGTCCTTCATTGGCTTGTGTCCTAGCAGTGACTTCTCCTCCTTGGTGATGTAGATCCTCTTTGGCATTTTCTTCCAAAAGAGGCCTGTTTTATCAAAATTGAACATTTGTTGGGAAATAAAACTCTCAACTTCTACATACTCCTTAATTTTCCTAACAATTTTATCAGCAGCGTCTTTGTTAGAACGCGCATTATCCCCATGTCTCACCACATTATGTATGCCACTACTCTTCCCAAATCTTTCAAACCACCCCTACTGGCCTTGAAGGCATCACTCGTTCTAGGGTTGTTTTTTCAAGAGGTCACCGTACAATTGCTTTGCTTTCTCACAAATGATGGTCTCAGAAATGCTATCACAGGCTAACTGTTTTTCTACCTCTTCCATTGTTTGTAATCTTTGTTTCGTAAGCATTGTCACTCCTTTTGTAACATCATATCCTTGATGACCTCTTTATTTTTTAGTATGGTGCAGACTGTAAACTACGCCATACCAAACTATGTAGAAAGGTCAGACACGGGAACACCACTCTCATACTTCGCTATTAGATCTTTTTTCACCTCTATTGTGGCTCTAACAACTTTTCTTTTTGGTTTGCTGCTTTCATTATCCTTCTTTGACCCCATGGTGGCTTATTTAATCAGAATATTTAGAAAAAACGAAAGGAAAAACGAGAACGTTTACAACAGATTTTAGCAGGGGTGTGGACTGAGCGACAGGTGTGGTTAAAATGTTTTGGGCAATCTTGGCGTCGGCCGAAAATGGTCGAAGGGTCGTTCTGGTCATCAAACGGGTTATTTCGGGGTTTCGGGCTACGACAGCTTGGTTCGGGAACCGAGTTTATGTTCGACAATAGAGACATTTTTTTTTTTCTCAAACAATATGTTCGAAAACCAAATTGTTCAAGAAGGAAGTCGTTCGAGAACCGATGTACCACTGTAAATATTACAAATAATTCATGTTTTTGTTTGTTGTTAGGCACAAAGGTCTGTCACAGTTGAGAACACACGAGGAATCGAAACCTGAATTTAACATTATAAGTTCTCCATGTTACCAGTGGCTCAATGGAAGGAAAATTAGTATATATACATACAATGAATTGAAACCTTCGTATGAACCAAATACCTTACGATATATAAAATATTTAAACAATATTTCGAAACATCACATCAGTGTACAAAAAAAATCGGCAAGCAGTTTAAAACACTTTATTAAACCTAATATTTTGATAGTAAATATTACAAAACTTCTAGGAAATGGAGTTATCTTCGATAACTACTTACTGTTACTATGTAATCAGAGCAAACACCTTCGACGATTGAATATATTATGAGGGCCATATGTACTGAAACATTTCACATGTTTCATTAATATTTTATAAATGAACCTACATGCAAATAGTGAAACCAAAAGATAATGACTGAAAATATATAATCAATGATCTTTTATTATATGTGACAACACATTACTTGATATGTGACATTTGTACTTTTAATTCTTTGTTACAAGTTGGAAATAAAAAATGTCTTTCAAAGAAAATGACGCAGAATTCCATAATATTTGGAATATCATCGTTATGGATCATTATATTTTCAAAACAATTCATGTTTGATATAATATGATGGATTCAGCGCTTTGGAACACAAAATTATAATAATTATTAAAATGAATGTCAACCTTAATCGTAAATATAATTTAAAGCACTGCTTTCAAATATAAAAGTCGCGAACCTATTGTAATAATAGAGTATATTAAAATTCACTTTCAGACATGTGAAGAATTCTTCTGATTTCACTATTTCTTTCTTTTATTATCTTTTCTGCTTTCAATTACAAAATAGTTACTAAACTAATTTTTACGCCTCACTTTGCTTTCTGGTTAACTTGCTCAGAACTATAAATCCGAGAGCTTGTGGCTCGGATCCCAAATCTATTATAACCAAAACCAAATCGAAACAAAATAAAAATAAACAAAGTAAAATAATTCCATTGTACAGGCTATAATGTGGAATATAAAATTTAATTTACGTTTTGAAGGTGATCGTGGAGAAAGGTCTCGAATTGCGGTGGGGATACACTATCTGTCAATCTTAATCTCCATTTATCAATCTCACATAATGCAGAGATGTTAACTATTTTAAATGACTGAGCGTAATGATTGTAGACAGAGCCCTTTATCATTTGCTGCTACTAGGCCTGACCAATGTCTCTAAGCTGTTTATTATTATATTACTATTGTAACTATTATTACTGCTATAGATTGCTCATTTATGACTGTGTTTTGTGTACTTAATAAATAAATAAATAATATCTTTTGAAATTCTTTTCCATATTCTGAATTCTTACACATAATGTCGTTATCTGCATTGTTTTTGTCTTCGCCTCAGCCTTTTGTTGGTGAGATGCCGATTTTGTATGTCTGGAACAATAGTTTATCCCGCCATGCGCCACAGAAAAATCGATGTGACAAACTGTACAAAACGCATGACTGTCACTGATTTTTGATGCAATATCCGGATATTTTGCACTATACTATTTCCTAAATTCACAGTTTTTTTAGTCCTATTAGAATTGCCCGTAACAAGACAATCTGGTGAACGAGACATTTTTTTTTCCATCTTATGAACGATCGTATTGGTGTTTTTATATCGCGCAGAAAACGAGAAATACCCATCAACGCGAGCGCTGATTAGCTGACAAGAACTGATGACGTAACTGCGGATTCTCCCACGTACCCAGTATGGAGAAGCACCGCACTCAAACTATTAGTAGATGTCGGAGATCCAAAATTTGTTATTATTTCAAGCACAAACATGATTATTGCAAGTAACCATTTAGACTATGTCTTTTATTTATTATCCAAATTTATTTGTATCTCACTAGAAATTTTCTTTTCACCCCTTTCAAGCCCTGGGGAACAATTTATCACTTTATTGTATAGGCCTATATAATATATAATAAGTTGGGAGTTGCAACAAGTCGTAATATTTGTCTCTCTGAGTGGCCCGGCATGGCCAAGCGTGTTAAGGTGTGCGACTCGTAATCTGAAGGTCGCGGGTTCGCATCCCTGTCGCGCCAAACATGCTCGCCCTCTCAGCCTTGGGGGCGTTATAATGTTACGGTCAATTCCACTATTCGTTGGTAAAAGAGTAGCCCAAGAGTTGGCGGTGGGTGGTGATGACTAGCTGCCTTCTCTCTAGTTTTACACTGCTATCAAGGTGTCAGTTACTGTCAGATTTTCTTGTTAGAAATGTCTTCCAAGGCATAATGTACAGCGTGTATGGTGCTAGTAAGACAGCAGAGGATTGCTTTAACGTGTAGATAAAATAGATAAATAGGGAGTAAAAAGACATTTTAAAATATTACCAACCATACGTCTTCTAATGATGTCATTCTCTTTTGTGAGTGATGTTGTGGATACTTGCTGAGATGTCATCGTAAGTAGAGGAATATATGGTTGCTATTATATTCCTCCTACATGTTGTTCTCTACTGGTGTTGGACCTAGAGATGGATTTCTGGCAAAACGTTGGGGTAAAAGTGAAAGCGAATAACGCCAAGAATACTCGCAATGGTTTGTTGTTACCACACGAGCGATCGAAACATGAATTGTAACGTTTTAAGTTCTCTATGTTACTATTTTTTCAACGGAGGTAAATGAATTCAAAGTTACTACAAACCATGTAGTCGCCCTTAAAATATTTATAAATATTTCTAATGATCACTTGTCGAGATTTTAGGAATAGATTGAGCAGCTGTCTGTATAATATAGACAGCCACTGCTGCCACAAAGTCGTCTATTCATGGCTTACAGATAATGGCAGGATCAAGTTCTGCAAGTACAGTGAAAGAGGGACACTTGGCTTGTTTTCAGCTTCCACCGGAGCACGCGTGTCGGGTAGCATTGACCACAACCACCCTCTCACAAAATTATAGGAAAATTATCATTTTGGTCAAAAGACTATTCATATGGTTTGAGAACGATTCTTTTGGAGGCACAGAGAGATCTGTCTGCACTCCCACTGTAGTTGTGTAAGGAAGTGCAACAGTATACGATCGAGATAAAGTTGTGGACAGCAGCTTTCAAGCCTCTGGGTAAGTAATGTTTTCACTATTTTCTTTAAGTTCTTTATTGGAGGATCCATAATGAAAAAGAATTATTTATGCCCATTGACTGCAGCCACCAGGGATCTCTAAGAGGGTATGCAATACAATACGAAACAACGACACTGCAGCAATGCCAAGGTTGCGTGAGCGCCATACCCAAACATCAGCAGCAGATGCTATGTCCATAACACCTGCTGGGAATATCCAACACTGGTACTGGGTTGACCCTAGGCCAAATGGAGTAGGATACTAACCATAGAGGTGCTACACCAACGCCTCCCGTCTTCATGAATTCCAGACAAAAGTGGGGTGTTAGAGTTGGACCTTTTTAAATCCATGATCCCCACCTCCCTTTCACGTGTCACTACGCAGAGAAAACACGTGAACGGATGTTTGGTTCCCAGAGGAAGTAAACTGAAATAACAGAAATTCCCTGGGAGGTCAACTTACCACGTTGAGGAATCCACATCGAAAGGTCGCTAAAAGTTTCAACCTTAGAAACTCTTTATGACAACAATGTTGTCTTTATGTAACCAGAAAACTGAATAAAAGCTACCATATGGATGTGATATAAAGGTGGACACCATCATGAAACATATGATTACCTCCTATCACGTGACAGTTACAATGTGTTTTTATATTTAATAATACAGTATTTCATGTATAATATTTTATTTCAGAAACTTTCCATGTTTACTGAATAGTCAGTTCCAGATTTTACAGTCTTGGGAAGTATATAAAATTCTTTCGGTCACAGTGAGTATTGTGTTAGAGGCAGCAGAAAAACGCTGTATTAAAATGACTTTTTCTTCATCTAAACCTTTTTGATTTAAAATTCGTTAAGTTTTGCTAGTGTCGTCAAGTGTTTAGATAAGGTCGAACACAATTATTTTACCTTCACTACTGTCTTCTCAATTAATAAAGCTTCATTTTAAAACAGCTAACTTAACGCCTTCACTTTTTCCCCTATGGCACAGAGGTAATTTAAGTAGTTAAAATATTTACATCCAGTGTATTAGCGCCTACAGCACACCGTAGACAGACCAAAGAGGCCTTTTTCTCATGACAGACAAAAAAAAGTTTCAATATTTCTGCTTTTAAATTTTGACTTCAACCTTGGTTAAATCAAAGAAAATATTCTAAACAATTAAAACAACCTAAATTGTGAGTAAAAAAGATTTAATAACTGTTTAATACATGGGAAAAGAAATATTAAAAAGGACACCAAAAAAGAAAATAAAAAAAATTCTTGATAACAAAAATAAATTATATTTATTGCATTATTACACTAGATGACGCTGTTTTAACGTTTCTAACTCGTAAGGAAATTTATTTCATTAAACATTAAGTACATCTCTAAACCTTATTTTCTAAAATTGGTTATCAAGTAATTATGGTAGCCGATTTGATACAAACTTAAGGTAGGGTTCCAATTCTCGAGAATAACATAAAAGAGGAACAGAGGAAGACAACATTTTACACGGTAAAGTCATGTTCCACAGGACAACAAAGAAAATTTATATAACTTTCACGAAATAATGTTCTATACAAGCAACTATCAGATTTAAAACATAAATACAGTTGTGTCTTATTCCGTAAAAAATATCACAAATTATTTAATAAATATGTAACATTAGCTGAAAAATAACTTGAGTTATGTTACAGACAAACACCAATGTGAAAAATATCCTAACTTTTATCTATTATCAGACAACAAATGAAATACGAAGACAAAATTAGAAAACACCTAAAATGCCTCAGTATCTTGTGTTGAAATTTCGATAACTTTTATATCTTTTGTTCCGTTTTCCCTAAAAAAAAGTTCGATTTAGGAAAAAGTGAAAACTGTATAGATGATGAATGTCTTTTAACTGTACAAGAAAGTGTTATCCCGCCTCGAACTGCTGTCAAGACTAGGGCGATGTAGTTCGTAACGTATCATATTTCATTCATGAACTGACGAACAAGGAAAATAAGTTTCCGTTTATATTCTTTAGAATTTGGAGAGTCTTGGATTTACAAATTGTTAAAAGAAAAAATATCTTAAACAAGAAATTAAATATAGTTGTAATAAACAAAAAAAAAATCGATTCGAAACGGTGAAGGAAACACCGGCATGCTTCCAGGAGACTAAACTGAATAACCATGTCTGAAACATCATGTGGAGAGAAATGGCTACTTTTGTGTAAAATACCTATTTGAAGACTTGTGGTCGTATCATTCATTATCACAATGTGTTTTTGTTGTTGGCATCGTAAAAGGGAATGTGTTTTACGTTTAATTTTCAATAAAATAAAAACCACAATACATGTAAGAACATTTAAACCTATTATCCACACTGTCTACTATCTGTCGACCTACATAAAATGTCTGTTTCTAAGTATGGTAGTCCAAGAAAGAAGGTACTGAACGTAGCCGTTTCTTTGACATCGTCTTCCGCCACTTCATGGACAACTCTCATTTAACCAAAAAGTGGGATTTAACTGTCACTCTTGTATCGTACCGAAACTTACATGCTGCGAATTGTAATTTTGAGTTAAATTTATTCAATATATAATTGTATGTTCTTTCATTAATCATGCTGACGTTGCGTAAGCTATATTCAGTGTTATAGTTTTTATTGTTATTAAGAGCAAAGAAATTGAAATACTGGGAAGGGAATTTTGTGAAACTTAGGACTTATACTGTGGGAATGTTAACGAGTTGGTCACGTAAAATAAAGACGTATTAAAAGGGATCTAATAAGTATTTTATTAAAATGGCAGGAAGTATCAGAATGTAACGTGATATTGAAATTGAGAAATTATTAATATAAACAAATAGACTTTTATTTCTAGGTGCTGTATTTTTACCCTATTCTTTGATGATTTATATCATTTGTACCAATATATGGAATTCCTTGAAATTAGCTTTATGAACGAAGACGAGATACACGTTTAATTATTTTTAACTGTTATGTAATACTCTGTTAGAAATGCTATAATTTTGTTTTAAACGTAAATACTTTTAAAAATATAATGTTTCATAATGAAACAACTCGGTATTTTAAAAACATGCGTTTTTCTCTTGGAAAACCAAGTTTTCTTTCTGTTTTTTTTTTTTCATTCGACACTGATAACCATGGAAAGCGTATAATGCTGAATTACTACGTTCGATCCCTCTGTGGCCCGGCACCAAGCGTGTTAAGGCGTGCGACTCGTAATCTGAGGGTAGCGGGTTCGCATCCCCTTCGCGCTAAACATGCTCGCCCTTTCAGCCGTGGGGTGTTATAATGTTACGGCCAATCCCACTATTCTTTGGTAAAAGAGTAGACCAAGAGTTGGCGGTGGGTGGTGATGACTAGCTGCCTTCTTTCTAGTCTTACACTGCTAAATTAGGAACGGCTAGCACAGATAGCCCTCAAGTAGCTTTGTGCGAAATTCAAGAACAAACAAATAAACAAAATCGGTCCCTCTAGTGGGTATAACAGAAGTAGACTGTTCTGCTACTTTGGGTTAATAAGGAACAAAAAAAGAATTATTTATTTTTGTTTATAATAAATTCCACACAAGTACCATTGTTCTTCATGTGATTTACTGGAGATCATGAATATGGTAAATGAACGATAATATTTACGTCATGACGAACGACATAATATTTAATTATTGTTAGATTGTTCGATGTAACTAACTGTAGAGTTTAATTTTTTAAAACTATTATACTGTCTTTTACTAAATATTAGCCAGTTAGTTTCGTGATCTGGTGAAATCCTTTCTTACTCACCTACTAGCACTGTCCCTTCACCTGCAAAATACGATAATATACATTCCATATCACGAAGTGAGTATCACTTGTAATTTCTGTTTACATTTAATGATACAATATTCGGTGTATGATATTTTATTTCATATAATTTTTAGTAACAGCTGAATAAATACTCAGATTTTACCATTTTCATAAATATCGAAAATTGGTGTTTAACAACAGTTATTAGTGTCATCCTTTAACTATGCAGGGCTCAGCTTGACATTTTCCTTTATATTTAACAACACTATACCAATTAGAAATCTCTTAGAAAAAATATTAAGCCTAGAAACTGCCTGTAGTTAAGTTCCTTAGAATAAATAATATTTTTATTAGAAGAATTTACAAACAAAACTCAGAAGGAAACAAATAGTTCATCCATTTAAAAGTGACATCAAAATGTAACAATCTATAGATAATGACGTCATTAACACGTAATATTGATAACTGTCAGAACAATGTAATTTAAAATACATTCACACATTAAATAGTAGGTTTCATAAGCCTTTTTGAACTGCTTGTCGATTACTTACTATAAACTAATATAATGTTTCGAAATAATTTTAAAATATACCTTTTATAGTCGGGTGACAGGAAATGTGTTTTATGTTTAATTTTTAATAGATAAAAATAACTATATGCGTTAAACACATCATTCCTACTGTTTATCATCTGTCGACCTGAATAAAAGTCTGTTTTCTACAAGAACTTGAAGACACATATATAATTATCTTCATTGTACACAGGATTTGTGTACTGAATTTGTTAACATTGAATTACAACAAAACTTATATAACTGAATTATATATTGAATAACTTTAACTCGTCTGATATTTGATACCTTTGTAAAATTATCAGAACTCATCTTAATATTCTTCTAAAGTCAGTCTGTTATCTCTTTATATATAAAGAACATTTACTTAAACTCGTGTATCGACTATTATTATACAGAAATTATTTTTAATATTTGGGTTGGTAATAATAGCTTTTCAAATTTTATACTCACACAATACGTAACGAGTTACATGACACATAAAAAAGTGAAATAGTACATTTTAAAAGACTAGTAAGTTTTTATTTACTGAACAAAAGATAGTGTTATGTCTGATAACTGATAGCCTGTGTACTGTATTATTATAAAACAGATAATTAGTTTCTTAGTTTAACTATATTGCATGTTTTATGTAATTGTCTTAACTCCGGAACTCGAAACAGAACCAACCTGTTAAAGTACAGGAAGCATCCTACACTGTTGAACTATCTAAACGTTGGAACCATAAACAAAATATAAATTGTAAAGTATAGGAAGTCGATTAGTATTTTATTTTGTGTATCTGATGATGAAAAATCAATAGCAATCTTACGGTGTAGCGATTAACTACAGAAAACACTTACACTTTATTAAT
The DNA here is from genome assembly GCF_004210375.1 of Tachypleus tridentatus. Classification (NCBI taxonomy): domain Eukaryota; kingdom Metazoa; phylum Arthropoda; class Merostomata; order Xiphosura; family Limulidae; genus Tachypleus; species Tachypleus tridentatus. The sequence continues at coordinate 163,141,467 of NC_134831.1, read as the reverse complement.
TAACTGTAAACATTCCCGTATGGAGTCTATTTTGAAACATATACAGTTGAACATGACCGTGTGGGGTAAGGCGTTCCACTCGTAATCTGAGGGTCGCAGGTTCGCATCCCCGTCGCGCCAAACATGCTCGCCCTCTCAGCCGTGGGGCGTTATAATGTGACGGTCAATTCCACTATTTGTTGGTAAAAGAGTAGCCCAAGAGTTGGCGGTGGATGGTGATGACTAGGTGTCTTCCCTTTTGTCTTACACTACTAAATTAGGGAAGGCTAGCGCAGGTAGACCTTGTGTAGCTTTGCGCGAAATTGCAAAACAAAAAAGCAAGTGCCGACCAATTTTTATTAAACACTAGTTTGATCATTACACAGACATTGTACTATATGTCTAACAGTTCTATCAAATATTGTCAATGTTACATATGTTATTTTCACGTTACATTGTTATCAATCTATGTATTGTCGAGTACAACGTTAAATAAATCTATCTTTGTGGTGAGAGTCTTTTTCTGAAATGGAGAGTTCTGTTCCCTGACAAGCGCTTGAGAATAGAATATCTTGGCTCATGGTGTTTTTCCACACATGCTGTAGCTATGTCAGTTTGAATTTAGACACTCTAAACCAAAGAATCAGTAAACGTTACATTATAGTTGTTTTCATAAATCTTCACATAAAACACGATGTTACTGTACACATTAAAATATTTCTATTTTTTATTTGCACAAAACATAAACGATACGATGACTAACTCAGTTCTGTGGCAACCCGACAAGAAAAAAGAACTTTTTAATCTCTAAATTTCTAAATATGTACAAGTAAAGAAGACGACAGATAAACCTTTGCAAATAATTAGGTAAGAGTTTCAGATGTTTGAAACTGTAGAGCTTTATAAACCGGTACAAATGACTTCTGTCATGTGACAAACAGTAGTTTCTCATCACACTAAACTAAGGGTATGTGTACTGTCCTGCTATGGCTAGGTGGTGAGTGAGCTCGACTCGAAAGTTTCAATGCCCGTCTCATGAAACTTGTTGGCCCATTTAGCCAAAGAGGCATTATAAGTGGCGATTATCACCATAATTTGTAAATAAAAGAGTAGCAAAAGTTGGCAGTTGATATGAATGACTATTTGCCTTCTTTCTGATCTCACACAACGTAATTAGGTACAGCTAGCGTAGGTAATTCTCGTGTAGCTTTGTGGGAAATTTAAAAGCCAAACAAAGATTGTGTCTATATGAGTTAGGGTAGTAAAATCGTCTTTGCAGCTTCTATACTTTTGGTGAAATAAAATAAATGTCTATATAGACACCTGTGTATTCTAAAGTTAATATAACTAACTTTCGTAAACTTTTTTTAGAAAATCAAACTTTCATGTAAATATTAAGAACAATTTGTAATGGTTTAAGAAAAATAAACAACACTAGTTTATATGTGACAAAATAATAACATTAATTTTAAACAAATTCTGACTTATGTTTATTATCAGACTTCTTTACCAAGTAATTCATTCAATACAATAAAAATCCATTTTCTATTATTTACCAATAATTTAAGTTCGAGGTCCGGTTTATTGATAGTTTAACTGTAAATGTTTCAAAATAGACTCTATACGGGAATGTTTGTAGTCATTTAATAAAGCAGATGTGTTTTCTGTGGTTAATCACTACACTGTAACACTGATATTCATTTTTCGTCATCAGGTACATAAAATAAAATATAAACGACTTTCTCTACATTACAATTTAGATTTGTTTACAGTTCCAACTTTTAGAGAATTCAACTGCGTAGGATTCTAAATAGATTAACACCAGAAAAAACACATCGTTATATCACAGTATAAGAATATGTTTTCTATATAATACCTGGTCCATAATAATGGGTGGCGCGGGTGAATCATACATGACATGGGGAAGTGGTCACTGGTGATTTCATCATGTACTTTAAAGTTAGATATTCTGTTTACCATGTCCTTGGGTGCGATGATGAATCGAGTACATCGTATGAGCCGTTGGCGGCTGAGAAGTGTGTAGGTGTATGTCATTAATTAGGTGCATTTTATTACTAGAGATAAAATTTTTTATGCACTCTCCTCTGCGTGTGTCTCTGTTACCCCTTAATTATGTATGCGGTGAATTAAAATCCCCAATAATAATTGGTTTGGGTTTACGATTAACAAATTTTTGAAGGAAGTTAATGTCGATATCTTTGGTTGGTGAGCAATATATGGCTAGAATCGGAATAGTTAGCCGGTTGTTAAAGTGTATATTACAAAAAATGGTTTCATTAATGTTAGATTTAAAGGAATCTTCTATCGAGATTAAATGCGATATTTTCGTACTAAAGTTAGCTATTATACCTCTGTTGTTTTCTGAGTGAGGTATGCTGTGCGTGATGAATCCGGGGATTGTGGTGTTTTGTTTCTCTGCGCAAAGTGTTTCTGAAACGATGATTATGTTGGCGTTTATTGTTGTATCCTTTTGTCTTTGAGATTTCCTTGGCAGTTGATGTGTAATTCTTAACTCTCGCATTGTATTCTGGTTAACTACTTCAGAAATATAAATCCGAGAGCTTACGGTTCGGAACCATTTGACGAGAAACCTTCCACGCAATTTTTATTTTATGATATGTTTTGGTTCGTCTTAAACTAACGTTGAGGCAAAAGTTGAAACGTAAAAATCGTGATCCAGATTGTGTCCTAAATAAAGGTGTTTAAAGATATTTCTTTATAACTGAGTAAAATAAATTAAACCAAACTATAACCATATGTATTACATTGATTTAAAGTTACCTAGGCTTCTCACATTATAACTAAAATGTCTAAATCACATGGTAATAGTTCTAATACTCGCCGATTCTAAGGAATTTATTCTTTCATTAAAATAAAGATGAACGAAAGAATATTTTATTTCTATGATATGACAGAACGATATAAATATCTAAATACTTTATGTGTTAAAAGAACAAAGTCACATTGCCTATTTGCTGTCTTCACCAGGAAATAATACAACGGATATAAATGTTCTAACTATTTTAATTTAACGTTATGCCATAAGGGACTATGTGAAGGCGTTGAGAAGCTGTTTCGGAATTTAGTTTCATGAATGAAAAACAATACGGAAGGTAAAACATTTGTGTTCAACCTTATCTTAACAATAACGACAATAGTAAAATTTAAAGAGTTGGAAATAAAAACGTTTGGATGAAGACAAAAAAAATTAATATAACGTGTTGTGTTTATGGAAGAAACACTAAAGCTATTTTCTAACGTCCATAATATTTAATTACCGACCAAAGGGAAGACAGCGATTTAAAAACAACGCTTGATGTAATCCTAATAACTGCTATAGCTGTAATTTTCGAATATACTAGATTGTAGAGGTTAATAAAGTATTTATAAAACATTGTTGTTTAAAGTTTCTAGCTGGAACCTGGAGAAGGCTATAAAAACATGTAATGTATTAAACGTTCAAACGTTTCCTCAGACACTCACAATATATACATACATGTAGGAAAACGTTGACTTTTCAGCTTTTATAACCCTGATATAATTCTCTTCATTGTACAGAGAATTTATTGATATTCAATTGCTGTAAAAAAAGTGTAGAACTGAACAGCTTGTACACAAGTAAAATGGCCAAGAAAAATGGAATAACACATACTTATATATTGAATAACTTTAACTCGTCTGAAATTTGATGGCTTTTTAAAATTATTAGGAGTCATTTTAGTTTTGTTTTAATGTAAAAATATTTTCTTAAACTTCATGAAACAATTGACACGATATAGAAATTATTTTTATGTTTCGGTTTATTTCGTTATAATGGTATTTTAAAAAATATATGGACGTGTATCAAATTACATTAGACATAGAAGTGTCAAATGCTACATTTAAAATATTTGTAAGTTTTCATTCACTGAGCCAGAAATAATATTATGTCTATTAGTTGGTAGTTTGTGAACTGTATTATTATTATACGGATAAATAGTTTGAGTGATTATACAGCAAGTTACATGTGATTGTCTTAACGCCGGAACATGAAACAAAACCAATGTGTTAAAGTACAAGAAGCAACGCTAAAATTAGGGATCCAAAACCGATTGTGGGCAGAGCAGAGATAGCCCATTGTATAGATTTGTCCTTAATTCCCAAACAAATCAAAGAAACAAGTATAGGAAGTTGTTTAGTATTTTATTTTATGTATCTAATAAAGAAGAATGAACAGCAGTATTGCGATCTTGTGATTTACCATAGAAAATATTTCTATTTTATTAAGTAACTAAACACTTTAACGTTAGGAGTCTATTTTAAAACGTATTTAGTTGAACTATCAATAAGTTCTTACCTCAAACTTAAACTATTGTATTGAATGTATCACCAGGTAAAGAAGTCTGATAATAAGTATAAGTTAGAATATGTTTAAAATTAATGTTATTATTTAGTCACATATAAACTAATGTTGTTTGTACAGCTTATATTGTGATAGTCTGTTGTTAATATTTAGATTTTGGTTTGATTGTAAAAAAAAATCATTTATGAAAGATCAAAAAAATTAATACACATTATGGTTAACTAGATTTGATGATGCTTGCTTGTAAAACACAATCGATAATTTTCTATAATAACAGGCGTTATTATAGAAAATGTGGTATAATTTTTTGATCGTGCGACTGTTCCGCGTCGCATGTTTTTGAGGGAACTTCAGGTTCGTATAGGAAAGCTTCAGGAGTCGTTTGGGGGGTGGGACAGTCTGAGGAGGTTCCAGCCTTTCCTGCTAGTCCCAGTTTGGGTGGGGCCCTGAGGGGTCTCTGGACAAACAGGATGATGCCTCAGTGGAGGCTCAAGGCCTCTGTGTCGGGTGGGAGGGGGGTTGAGGGCTGTGATAGCACCCACGCTCTTACCACACATGTAAGTGTTGGGGTAGGATCCTACAAGGAAGGTCCAATCTCCTCTGTCCAGGGGTGTCGGCTGGGGAGATGGCACCTCTGAGGTGGCCCAGGCTTCTCCTGCTTGGGATTCTGAGGGATCCCGTGCCCAGACCTCGGGTATTCTGTCTCCTTTCTCTGCCGCTGTGTTAGCTCCAACTCCGACGTTGGACGAGCTCCCATCACCTAGCTTGTTTGCCTGTTTGGTCTGTTTCCCCAGTCTGACCAGTCTCTCAGAGCTGGGAGAAGAGAGTGAGGGGGAGTGGGGGCCCTGCAGACTCGTGTCTTTTCCATTATACGCTCTTTGGTAGAGGCATTCAAAGTCCAGTGCATCATGGTTGAAGCGCTTGCCTTGCTTCTCTGAGTATGCTCACGTGATTTTCTTAAGTTTATCAAGATGAGCGTCAAGGATATCGACTTTCAGGTACATCTGCAGCCCATTTTGCCGTAGTTCTTCACCAGAACCTCAACCAGTTCCACATAATTTTCGGTCTTGTGATTGCCCAAGAAGCCCCGAATTACTGCGACAAAGCTACCCCAAGCTTTTTTCCCTTTCTTAGTGAGCTTCTTGGGGAATTCTGTGCACTCCAGGATCTATCTTTATTTGTTTGTAGGTTCAAGGTTCACACTTGACACTGTGCCTCCTCACAGAGACTGAACTCATTGTGGCAGAAGCAGAACCAGATCCCATCTTGACGAGTGAAGTAGTTTGAAAAATGTCGGTAACGCTTCCTCTGATTTGCGACTTTCACACTTTCATCTAACAAATTCCACTCCTTGAGCCTACATATCAAAAGCTCGTCATACCACTTTGTTTGACCAAGATCACTAGAAAGTTCTGAAATATGGGTAAATTTGGAAATTTTCATTACCCAGGTCACAAAAGTAAAATTTGAAGAGAAGAATCGGTCTTTTCCATTTTATATTTCTCGTCAGTTCATGAAATAAAAGGCCCGACATGGCCAAGCGTGTTAAGGCGTGCGACTCGTAATCTGAGGGTCGCGGGTTCACATACCCGTCGCGCCAAACATGCTCGCCCTTTCAGCCGTGGAAGCGTTATAATGTACAGTCAATCCCACTATTCGTTGGTAAAAGAGTAGCCTAAGAGTTGGCGGTGGGTGGTGATGACTAGCTGCCTTCCCCCTAGTCGTACACTGCTAAACAAGTCTATGTAATAAGTCTAGAGATTTACAACGCCACACTCAGGGGTTCGATCCCCTTCGGTGGACTCGAGAGATAGTGTGATGTGGCTTTAGTGTAAGAAAACATAGACACACCCTGACTTAATAGAACGGATGTTTGTTTCAAGTCTACCAGTTACTTATTTATGAAGAACTGGTGCTGTTAGAAAAAATAAAACAACAATTCATTTTATGTATAATAAAATAGTTTTCAGTATACATTATGTCAAAATTATATTCACAAGAAGATGTTGTTGGATATTTTTGGCTTAGTTTCAAATTTCGCGGAAAGATACGAAAGGACTATCTGCGTTAGCTGTCCTTAATTTAGCAGTGTAAGACTAGTGGGAAGGCAGCTAGTCATCACCATCTACCGCCAACTCATGAGCTACTCTTTTATCAACAAATAGTGGGATTAACCGATACACATTATAGCACCTACACGGCTGAGAGGGAAAGCATGCTTGGTGTTTGATTCACGTAATGATCTTGCAATCGACTGATATTTTCACAAAATTGTAACGAAATATTTTCAAGACTAGTTCATAATAAACCTGTCGTTACTAGAGCTAGTGAAGTTTTTGTAACCCTGACATTTTGATATATCTAACCCTACAAGTTAAACATTGATCTATTTGTTAAAAACAGGGCTCTTGTTATTTCAGTATTTTCAGTTAAGTTGATCATGAAATCAATCGGAAAGTTTTCTTGATTAAAAAGAAATTAAACTTTCTCTAGAACAAGTGAAGCTTTACCTAGTTTTGGATTCACATTGAAATTGAATAAATTCGTTTCTTGTAGAATGTGTGGTTAAGCAGTTCTTGAAATATCATTAGAAACATAAAAACAAATTTGTATTTTTAATGTTCTGAATATGGAGAGTCTCCTATTTGTGAATTATGAAAGAAAAGAGATGTAAAACTGAAAATATCAGATATTTGTAATATAATAGGTGGAGAAGACGTTCGAAGTGATGAAGACAGTACTGGCAAACGTCCAAGAAGACAATGTAGAAGTGTGATAGTGTGCGGCCAATGGTTAAAACACGTGTGTTCTAAACAAGGATCAGGAAGTAAAACAACGTGTTGAACGAAATATACATGGGATAATTATACTGAATAATTAGTATACTTATAAATGAAACAGTAGAATCGTATGAGTTATATGAACGCTAGTATATTATTTGAACAAACACGAGAATTAATGAGACTTATCAGTGTAGTTAAATTGTAGAATACAAAGTAAAATTAGAAGAAAGAGACGGATGGTCAACGCATTGACTACTAATTGAAGCCAACATTTGGTCATATAAAAAGATGTTAGACATCTAATAATTTTACAGAGCGATCATTGATTCCACTTGTTGGAACCTATTTATTCTACTCGGAATAAAAGAAACCCTAACTGACATGATGAAAATTGCGTGACAGGGTTCCGCTTCCTTAATATGAATACACATGATATTGTAATTGTTTACCATTCACAGTTTTGTGACAGTGAAGAAGTCTTTTGAGGACAATCAAAGTCTGAAAGCTTTACAGTTAAGAGAAAAATGGTTTCGACATCCATAGCTGACACAGCAACAAAAATGAACTTCATAAGGTTGGATAATTGTTGAGTACAGTTAGTTATTTAAACTCTTTAAAATCATCTGTATAATTTTAACTTGCACTACCCATTAAACTAAAATGAGACATAGTTCCATGGATTTTAATAATTCCATAAAGCTTGTCCGATTGTGGTACCCTCTACTCTTTAAAAACAATACTTACTGTTACTCTTGGGATTTTCAATACTTAAAAAAATTGTAAAATCAGAAACTGACTATTCATTAATTAAGTTGTTTCGAAAAAATATTTAATGTATATGGAATAAAATACTGTACACTGAATGCTGCATCATTAAACATAGACAAAAATAAAAGTGACACTCTCTACGTGATATATAAATTAAATTATCGTATTCTACAGATGAAGAACTGATGTTATGCAATAAATAGGATATTTTGAAATGTATTTGAATGTATACTTGTTTTTGTTTTATGAACACTTAATCACAATTCACGATATTATAGTGAATAATATGTCCACCAGAGTCTACAAACCAGATATTTTACAGAAGTAGACATTTCTCTCTAGATATCATTGAAACATATTATTTCATCATCTATCTGTTCACTATGGTCTCTTGAACTTATTGGCAGTCTGCCAGTATTAACTTCATCTAAGCATTTAACCTTTTTTCGCCCCTGGAGCAACTGGTGAACATATCGATACATGTAAATATTTCTTACAAGAATGGATAACCTCTACTAAAATAGTTAAGAAGTAAGAAAAACATGATAAATGAAACAGTAGTCAATAAACGGTTGAAATTAAGACGTTTATTATTGATCGATTACATAACGGATATCATAAAATATTACTATAATGTACAGTGTACATCTAAATAGTGATATAATGTTAACAGATTACTATCGTAACGTTTATTAGCCGAGTGATTCAGTTAGATAAATAGTGACCAATAGAAATCATTATAAATTATTGTTAACGACTTTTCTTCTTAAGAAGATGTCAGGACTTGCAGATATGACATTGTATGTTCAAGACATTTTGTTTACTGTGCTGTTCCTGTTACTTTGTGTTTACAGTTGGAGGACCTGGAGGAGGCTGTAGGGCAGTTTACATATTGAATGTTCGAACGTTCTTTTCCCCAGAAGGAGGGGTCCCTTTTGTATATGATATATATGTAGGTAAGTGTTGACGTTTAGTTTTATAACTCTAATGTAATACTCTTCACTGTACATAGGATATTTATAAGTGTTATAAGTGATGGTTAATCCCACAATTCGAAAGTGAAAGGGTAGCCAAGAGTTGCCTTACCTCTGATTTTACACAGCTAAATAAGTGACGGCTAGTACTGATAACCCTCGTTTAGATCTAGGAGAAATTTAAAATCAGAGAAACAAACAGTATGTCTATATGATTTAGGGAATAAAATTCATATATGCAGCATGTATAATTTTAGTGAAATAAAATAAATGTCTGTATAGACACCAATGTGGTGTGTTCTAATGTTAAAATAACTAACTACTAACTATCGCACATCGAGGTTCGTTTGTTCTAATGTTACAATAGCTACGAGTGTCCCAGACGATTTATTGATATATAAACTATTTTTTGTGTATATGCATTATATATACATTGAGTGAGCAGGGGTTTAAATAGTTTATGACTATTTACAATGTAGTATCCATTCCACACTAATAATACAACTTCATTTCCACTTACAGTTTTAAGATTATTCCACCACAACATGAGCCATGTTAACAGAAATATATCACATGCAAATTACAAATAATCACTCAAAGTTTCCTGTTGGATCAGTGGGTATTTCTGTGCATGTCTATATATTATGCTGTAATTTGATTCTTAAGTTAAACTTTTACTGGAATCATTCTGATTGGTTGTGATGTTCTTATAACTGTGCATTTCATTAAAAATACAACTATAATAGTTGAGTATCAGCACCGTAGTCTAATTGTATGTTTACATTCTAATAAAACGTAGTAGAAACATCAGATAGTTCGACGGTTCTTGGTAATATTATTTTGAGATGGGTGGATGTTCTATTACGTAGCATGTCAAAGTAGGATACTTTGACCACTCAATGTAATAGTGTTGTTCTTAATTTTCGTAGCTGTGTTAATCTGTGCGGGAGGGTGTGTTTGTCACCGGTTGCTTTTACGTGTACACTATCGTCCGTGTATCTTGTTTGAGTGTTTTTTTCGCTTGTGTACGTTGGATGCTTTTGTTTTTTCGTGCACATAACTTCCAGGTTGGTTAGTAGCGCTACGGCTATCTGGCGATATTCTGTTCGGCTGACGTCCATCCGCTTCATGGTGCCCGCAGCCTCGCTTTCCTCGGCGGTCGTAGGCGCCTTCAATACCACCTTGAGGTGAAGCAAGGTAGAATGCCTGCAACAGTTGGGAAATGGACGTTATGTAGCTACGCTTGCATCGCCCATACACGTCCATACCCAGCGAGAAAAGGAGATTTTCTCTTTGGGGACCAGCGTGTGCCTATGGAGCCGACCTGCAAAATATTATGTGAATGACTCTCCGTTCGGCACCATTCGAACTGACCTACGATGCCGTCAAGGACGGATTGGGGGCGTACTGGACAGTTCACAAGATTGAGTACGAGACCACGTCATCCACGTGCTAAGAAGGGGGGAAATGGGTGAGGATTCTGTCATCCTTCCCCAAATCCAACAACAGTAAAATGTGGAACCTCTAAATTGGCGCCTTCCCCACCATATCTCGTGGGTCGGGACGGATAGGCCGTGTATCTCCCGTCCACGTTGACGGGCTTCGGCACCTGTGGAGTTGGGGATGCTATCGGAACCGTTCGGGTGGTAGGGGTCTCTAAGTAGGCTCAGGCCCATCCTGCTTACACCAGTTAGGTTGGTACCGGGAGGGGGCTTAGGCCAGCCCGGGTGACCTTGGAGTGTCCACCGTTTTTATGGAGCCTCAGTCCACCGAGTCTGGTGGTGATAGGGTTGGGTTTCGGCGACGCCCACACTCTTGCCGCCCAGTAAGTATCGGGGTGGGTTAGTCGGGGAAGAGGGTGCCTGCGAGGATGAGACTGGGTGTTCCTAGGCCTCGGGTGCTTTGGACGCCCACTCCTCCGCCATTGCAGACGCCAACTTTACATTACATGAGCTACCATGACATAGCTCATTTGATATTCTCGACAACTTCTCCATTCTTCCTAGTCTTTCGGGGTTGGAGGAGGAAAGTTATGGGTAGAGGGCTTTGCACAGACACACAGACAGTTTAACAATAGATAGAAAAACGTTAAGGTTACCAGGTACGTGGCGAAATTACATCTTGTAAACTAAAAAACACATTATTAGTTTCTACCAACAAATAATAAGAATTATTCAAATAAGTACATAAGATCTTTAATATTCATTCTAACTGCTATTACACCGACATATTTTGAAATAAAATATTATATCACCAATTCTTATTAAATTATGAGAAACTTACGTTTTATTAGAGAGTAAATAGAAAATTAAACGACGGTGGGATACAATACTTTTATAGTAGTATATTTAATGAGATGCATACTTCTAAAAACATCACAACCAATCAGAAAGATTCCAGTAACATTGACGTCAAGAATCAAATTACAGTATCATAGAGACATGTGGAGGAACAGACTGAGCTTATAGGAAACTGTGAGTGATTATTTGTCATTTACATGTAAAACATTTCAGTTAACGTGGCTTATGAGTTGTGGAAATAACCTTGAATCTGTAAGTGGTAATGAAGTTGTGTGATTAGGGTGGAATGGATATTACCACGTAAATAGTGAAAAAAATATTTTAACCACCGCACACAATTTATACATAGTGCCTATACACAAATGGTTTATATATCAATAAATCGTCTGGGACACACTTAACTATTGTAACATTAAAACAAACGAACATCGATGTACTATATTATAGTCAATACTTAGTTTTAACATTATAACACACCATACAAGTGTCTATACAGACATTTATTTTATTCCACTAAAAGTATACAGGCTACATTGATGATATTTCTATCCTGAATCATATAGACATACCGTTTCTTTCTTTGTTTGATTTTAAATTTCTCAGAAACCTACACGAGGGTAATCTGCACTAGTCGTCACTTATTTAGCTGGGTAAAATTAGAGAAAAGGCAACTCTTGGCTACCCTTTTACTTACGAATTGTGGGATTAAACATCACGTATAACGCCTCCATGGCTGAAAAGGTGAGCAAGTTTTATGAGACGGAGATTCGAACCATAGACCGTTAGATTTCGATTCGAGCTCTTTAATCACCTGGTCATACCGGGATGGTAGATATACATTTGGTCCTGAATGACGGAATACTCCTGTTTCTCACATGACAGAAGTCATTTTTACCAGTTGATAATGATCTACAGTTTCAAATATCTGAAACTCTTACCTAATTATTTGTTATGGTTATTCTGTCGTCTTCTATACTTGTACATGTTTAGAAAATTTAGTGATTAAGAAATTTTCTTCTTATGCGGTTGTCAGAGAACTATAACCGAACTAAGAAACTAAATGCCAATAGAATTTTATAAAATGTGTTATTTCATAATATTTGTTATGTAATATGTCGTTTCAGAACCTACATCTTAAACTTTAATTCATATCATTTTAATTTCTATCACTATTCCTTTATTTTATTGCTTTATGTGAGACTGACGAAGGGAGGTTAAGACTGACAGATGATGTATCCCCACCGCAATTCGAGCCCTACTTCCACAGTCACCTCCAAAACGTAGGTTGGATTTTATATTCCACATTATACACTGTAACCTATAATTATTTGGATTTTCTCATTTTTATTTTTGTTTTGGTTGATTTTGATTATAACAAACTTCTGGATCCGAACCATAACCTGTCGGATTTATAGTTCTGAACTAGTTAATCAGAAGGCAACGTGACTGAGTTTCTGATCGTTTCGGTCATGTTTTGTGAAAATAAAAAAACATTAATGTGTACTGTAACATCTTGGTTTATGTGAAGATTTATGAAAACAATTATGAATGTAATGTTTACTGGTTCGTCGGTTTTGAGTGACAAAACTTCAAGGTGACACAGCTGCAGCACGTGTGGAAACACCACGGGGCACGATATTCTACTCTCACGCGCTCATCAGGTAACCAAACTCTCCAGAAAGACACTCGCACCACAAAGATCGATTTATTGAACGTTATACTCGATAGTATGTAGCTTGATAACAATGTGACGTAATAAAAATATATTTAAAATTGACAATATTTGACAGAACTGTTGAACACATAGTATAATGTATGTGTAATGTTTAATCAAGTGTATAATAAAAATTGGCTGGCATTTGGAAACGGACATAAACACTAATAGTTTAACAGTAAATATTAGAACAGAGAGCGCTAGTGTTGAGAATTACTTATTGTGTTTTAGTAAATCTAGTGGACCATAATGTGTGTTAATTTTTTCATCTTTCATGAATGTGTTTAATTTTTACAATCAAACCTACATCTAAATATTACGAACAAACTATAATGCTTTAAGCTAAGTAAACGACACCAGATTAGAGGTGACAAAATAATAACATCAATTGTAAACATATTCTAACTTATTATTAAACTTTTTACCAGGTAATACATTCAGTAGAATCAAAAAACATTTTTGTGTTATCTGTGATTAATAATTACAGCGTAACACAGCTATTCATTTTTCATCATTAGATACATAAAATAGAATACTAAACGTCTACCTATACTTTACAGTTTAGATTTTGTTTATAGTTCCAACTTTTAGACAGTTCTGCAGTATTGGATTCTAAATAGACTGACACCAGAAAAACACATCGTTATATCACAGTGTAAGAATATGTTTTGTATATAATAACTGGTCAATATAACACTGTAAATACTTCTGTATGAGTGACGTTTAATAAAATACCAAATGACTTCATGTACTTGTTTGTTTGGTTTGTTTTACAATTAAGTACAACGCTATACAATGGGCTATCTAGCTCTGCTTACCATGGGATTCAACTATCAGGCTACCAACTATCAGACATAGTATTGTCTTTGGTTCGGCAAATAAAAAATGTAATATTTCACACTTCTTAATGTTTAATGTAATTTGAAATTAATATGTCAGCGGAAAATTTAAAAAGCTATTATAACCAACCCAAATTTAACAAGAATTTATGTGTAATAGTACTCGTTACATGAGTTTAGGTAAATGTTTATATTTTTATATATACTGCTAAAAGAAATATAAAGGAACAAGTAAATGTTTCAATATATTTTTCTCGTAACTAAATTTATGTATCAAAAACATATCCGTACGTCTACGAGTGTATTTTTTAAGCTTGCTGGAGGATGGCCAGACCCAAAGGAGAGTGGTACAGCGCTTCGGTGTGTCACCAAGCGTCATGAACTGACTTTCGCGACGCTACTAGTAGATGAACTCTTGTGGCAGGAGAACAGGTCAAGGCCGTCATCGCTGCAAAACAACCAGAGAGGACCGCTACATTGTGAATCCCACTGTGTGGGATAGGTAAGCTACGGCTCTGTCATTGCGAAATGAATTTCAGCATTACACTGGAACCCGTGTGTCGCTACAAAGAGTCGCAATCGTTTGCACGAAGAACCCCTCAGGGCCAGACGGATTGCTACAAGCGTAATTCTGAGTATCAGATTAATCTGTACTGTATACATGTTTAGGTGAATGTTGAGAGATTTCATTATTTTATTGATAAAATAAATAATTTACGTTTAAGTTGGAGTTTTATTACAAGTTTTCAATAAACAAATTATTAATTATCATATGCGACAATTTAAATTTTGACATTAACCACAGAATACCAAATATTATTTATTTTACTTTCTAGAAAGTAATAATACAACGCTCTACCAACGAAATATCTTTTGGAAAATATGGTGTTTGACAACAACGGAATTAGTACTTTTTATATGATTATACCAGGCCTTGCAGGGCCAGATTGTTAAGGCATTCGAATCGTACTTTGAGGGTCGCGGGTTGGAATCCCCGTCACACCAACCATGCTTGCCCTTTCAGCCGTAGAGGCGGTACAATGTGACGGTTAATCCCACTATTTATTGGTAAAAGAGTAGCCCTAGAGTTGGCGTTGGGTGGTGATGACTAGCTGTCTTCTCTCTAGTCTTACACTGCTAAATTAGGGACGGCTAGCGCAGATAGCCCTCGAGTAGCTTTGTGCGAAATTAAACAAAACAAAAACAAACAATCTTTCGTATCTCTCCGCGAAATTCGAAACATAAAGTATTAAACCTAGCATAAAATTAAGCCAAAAATATCCAATAACATATTATACAAATATAATTTTGACATAAGGAATGGTAGAAAACTGTTTTTATTATATGTCAAATTAATTGATGCTGTATTTTCTCTAACAACAATTTTTCATCAAAAACATGTAACTAGTAGAATTGAAACAAATAGCCGTTCTATTAAATCTATGTATGTTTATGTTTTCTTATGCCAAAGCTACATTACGCTGTCTTCTGAGTCCTCCGAAGCGAATCGAACCTCTGAGTATGGAGTCGTAAATCTGTATACTTACTGCTGTGCGAACGGATGACATTAAATCGGCTATCATCGTGTTATTAACACCTACGAAAGAATATTATTTCTAGAGTTGTTTTCATACACACCATATGAAAGCACATAGGGCGAATAAATTTAACTCAAATATTTTGTGTAAATATTAAGTCTTAGCTACTTGAATTTTAAAAAAAGGTTGAATAAAAATGTACTTCACAAAGAAATTATTTTTTGATACATTGGTTAACTTGATACAACTACACACGTTTTTAAATGTTTATTTTGAATAATAAGGAAAATAAACTTCGAGTGAACCAGTAGGGAATCAGATGAACATCAAGGTTAAAATGTTAGTGATTCAGAACACTTACAATTTTACCTAGTTATTTAAGAACCTCGAAAATATTCACGGAAACAACTGATAAAAGTTTTGTTAAAATGTTATTAATTTGATGTTACACATTAAATTGTAATTATTTATATAGTTATTTATTTTGTATCTTCGAACAGAAGTTAAATTTACCTTCCAGTTAGAAATAAAACGAAAGAATAAATTGTATGGTTGTTGTAAAATAATGGGTGAACTTTAACAGACCTGTGTCTGAAATGTTCAATATAATTTGATAAATACATACACTGCTGGCCAAAATCTTAGGGCCAATGAACATAAAGAAAAAACATGCATTTTACGTTGTCAGACTTAACAACTTATTTGAGTAGATCATCGAAAGATGAAAATAAGAAAAGGGAAAAAAAACAACTTTTGAGCATTTAATAGGAAAATGTGAACACTATGAAATTAGCCTAAATAACAGCTGGTCAAAAGTTTAAGACCATACTGAAAGGAAGAGTTAATCGGTAAACACGTAATGAAATGTTGTCATTTGTGTTAAAGCATTAGCGTTGTCAACATCTCCAACTTACATTTTCTGTGTTACATTGGTTAAAAACATGGCAAAGACTAAAAAGTTGACAAATTTTGAAAGTGGCAGCATTGTCGAGCTTCAAAAACAAGGTCTCTCTCAACATGTCACCGCTGGTGATATTGGACGCAGTAAAACTGCTGTTGCAAATTTCTTAAAAGATCGTGAGGGATACGGAACAAGAATTTCAAGTGGTCGGCTCAAGAAAATTACGCTGAAGTTGAGCAGAAGGATTCGAGTGGTTGTTCGGCAAGACACCAGTTGATCGTCGAACCAAATTAATGCCCTTACGGACGCATAATGCAGCACAAGAACAATAAGACGGCAACTACGAAAGAAAAGCTTTAAAAATCGTAAACGTCTTCATAGGCCATGCCTCCTTCCACCTGTCATTTTCATTTTGTCCTGGTGTTTAATTTGTTATCTGATAATAGATAAAAGTTAGGACATTTTTCACATTGATGTTTGTCTGTAACATAACTCAAGTTATTTTTCAGCTAATGCTACATATTTACCAAATAACTCGTGATATTTTCTACGTAATACGCCACAACTGTATTTATGTTTTAATTCTGACCGTTGATATTATAGAACATTATTTCTTGAATGTGATATAAATTTTCTTTGTTGTCCGATGGAACATGACTTTACCGTGTACAATGATGTCTTCCTCTAATTTATGAGGAATATGTTGTTCTCGTACCTTGTGATCCTACGTTACGTTTGTATCAAATACTGTTACCATAATTACTTGATAAACAATTTTAGAAAATATAGTTTAGAGGTGTATTTAATGTTTAATGAAATAACTTTCATTACCAGTTAAACACGTTAAAGCAGCGTCACCTAGTGTAATAATGCAATAAGTAGAATAGAATTCCTTTTTTGTCATCAAGTATTTTTCCATTTTTGCTTTCTAATATTTTCTTTCCCATTTAATAAATAGTTATTAAAACCTTCAACAGAAATTTAGGTTCTTTTGATTAATTGGAACCTTTTGTTTGATTTATCGAAGGTTGAGGTCAAAAATGAAAAGCACAAATCTTGAACCGATATCTATTCTAAATAAACGTGTTTAACATTATTTCTTTATGACTGAGTAAAATAAATAAAACCAAAGTATAACCATATATGTTACATACAATTAAGATCATCAAGGTTTCTAACATAACAACCAAGAGGACTGTATCATGTTGAGATATTTCAAATATTCATTGGTTCTGAAGAGATTCTTGTTTCATAATAAAGAAGTTTGACGACAGAATGTTTTCTTTCTCAGGCATGACAGAACGGTATATAAAATCTAAATACTTTATTTCTTTGTCATAAGAACAAAGCCACATTTATCTGTCTGCTGTGTTTACTGGGGTATAATTACCCGGATTTAAATGTTCTAACTTCTGAAACTTATCGCTGTTCCATAGTGGATTATGTGAAGGCGTTCAGTTCGCTGTTTTAGAATTTAGCTTTATTAAAAAAAAAATAGTGACGGTAAAACGTTTGTGTTCAACTTTACCTTAACACATAACGACAATAGCAAAACATAACCACTTGGAAATCAAAAAGGTTTGGAGGAAGAAAATAATTTTAATATGACGTTTTGTGTTTTTGGAAGAAACATTAAGCTATTTTCCACCGTTTCTAATATTTAATTACTGACCGCAGAGAATAAAAGATGTTTCTTTAAGGATAAGTTGTGAAGAAACTGTTGAAATTTTATCAGAAACATAAAACGCATTTAAATATTTAATGTGCTGGATAAGAAGAGTCTACGATTTGTGATTTACGAAAAGAAAAGTTATATAAAACTTAACATGTAATGATATTTGTAATATCAGTTGAAAACAGTACTGGCAAACTAATAAGAAAATAAAGTTCCGAAGTGATAATGAAAAGCCGCAATGATAATGAAAAAAGTGTTGAAACACATGTGTTCTAAATGATGTATCATGAAGTAAATGAATGTGTTGAATAAAACAGATAAATAATATTTCTTTGAATAATTAAAATACGTATAAATAAAACAGTCTAATCGTATGAGTGAGATAAGGGTTCATATCAGTTATTTGGACAGGCTCAAGACCTGATGAAACATTAAATTAAAAGTGTGAGTCAAATTGCAGGATAAAATTAGAATTAGAAGAAAGAGATGGTTAGTTTACAGATTGACTGCTGATTGAAGACAACAGTGGAATATATAAAGAGCTGTTACACAGTGAACCATTTCACAGAACGATCATTGATTCCATTTTTAAACCACTCGGAATCAAGATAATCGAAACTGATATGATGAAAAATGTCGGACAATGATCACTGTTCTTTAATACATATGACATTGTAACAGTTTGTCATTTAGAATATGGTGACAATCAAGAAGTCTTTTGAAGATAATCAAAGTATGAACGCTTTTCAGTTCTGAAAACCTGGATTCGATATCCATAGTAGGCACAGCAGCAACAAAAAAATAATTTCATATAGTATGTAATTGTTTGTAATTAATAGAGTAAAGTTAATTATTTATATTCTCTAAGTATTTAACTGTACAATTTTAATTTTAATAACCTTTAGATTAATATCAGACAATGTTATATGGAATTCAATTCTTTTCAATACTTGCATAAAACATTTAAACTGTGTTGTCCTCTACCCTTTACGGCCCGGCATGACCAAGTGGGTTAAGGCGTTCGACTCGTAATGTGAGAGTCGCGGGTTCGAAACCCGGTCACACCAAACATGCTCGCCCTTTCAGCCGTGGGGCGTTATAAAGTGATGGTCAATCCCACTATTCGTTGGTAAAAGAGTAGCCCAAGAGTTGGCGGTGGGTGGTGATGACTAGCTGCCTTTTCTCTAGTCTTACACTGATAAATTAGTGACGGCTAGCGCAAATAGTCCTCAAATAGCTTTGCGCGAAATTCAAAAAGAAACAAACAAACTTCTACCTTTTAATACAATACTCACTGTGACCCTACGAATTTCCATTACTTCCCGAGACTGTAAAATGTGGAAATGACTATTCATTAAGTTGTTACGAAAAAATTTTAAATTACATGAAATAAAATGTTATACCCGATATATTTTATTCTTAAATATAAACACACATACCAAGTGACAGGTGGTAGGCAAGTAATCATGTGTTTCCTGTTGATGTCTACCTTCATGTCAGTTCTCTGTGGTAGTTTTTATTCAGTTGTCTGGTTATATGAAAAGTTTCTGAGCTTGAAATATTTTAGCGACCCCTCTGTGTGGATTCTTGTACGTCGTGAGAGGACGTCTCAGGCAAGGTTCCGTTCTTTCTGTTTACCTCCTCTGGGATCTAAACATACACCCACGTGTCTGTTGTGCGTGGTGACAAGTGAAAGGGATAAGAGGAACATGGTGATTGAAAAGTCAATCTCTAACACACCACTTTGGTCAGCAATTCCTGTAGACGGGCGGCCTTGGGGTGCTCCACAAGAGTGCATCGGGTGGTCAACAAAGTACCAGACTTGAATGTTCTTATTAGGTGTTGCGGACATTGTATCTGATGTATGGGAATAGTGCTCACGAAACCCTGGCGTTGCTGCAGTACCCTTGTTTGGCATTGCACTGTGTCCTCTCCTAGGATTCTATGGTGTGTGAGGTCAGTGGGCACTAAAAGAAATTTGTTATTAATGATCCTCCAAGTAAGAACTTATATAAAGTAGTGAAAAACAGTCCATATGTAAAAGGACAACATCGTGAAGATTCTGAGCAATAATCTTCAACATGTGTAACAACTGTATTTCATTTTCTTATATTACATTCTATTTCAGACAATCCTTTACGGCAAATATATTCTTTCTTTATTCAGAAGGGATTAGAGACGTTTGCTGGGACTCCAAAGTCAGTCACAAAGCTTTGCTTTGGAAATATCCACATCTTATTGCGTTAATTCAAATTATCTCACTCGTTCTACTTTCGTTCTTGCTCTGACTGTTTGGAATAAAAAGTGGTGCAGCATTTGAAGTACGATTCAAAACATCCCTCACCCTGAGGTTCGAAAGTTGCTGTCCATCATTTCATGTTGGACGAATGCTGCTGCACTTCGATTTAATAGTACACTGGGAGTGCAGACGGATCTCTCTGTGCCTCCAAAGGAATCGTTCTCAAATAAAATGAAAAGTCTCTTGACTTCAATGGTTAAAAAGTTGATGAATCAATGTCCATACCCATCTTTTTCCCTGGAATTTATTCCAGCAAATCCAAGATCCACTTCTTTTGGTTCTGGTACGGGCATTTCCTGGAGAACGTTCTTCTTCCGGCCCAAGATATAAAACGATCTCCGTCGTTAGAATTCTTTTGCAACAAGAAAAACCTGTTGAATCGACACATGGCAGGATTCATAGATGTCAGTATACCTTCCTTGAATAAAGAAAATAAAGAAATAAACGTGGTAGTAAACAGAATAGCTCTCCACCCAAATTACCTAAACATAAATAAAAAGGGCGACCTTGATGCAATGGAACGATCGAAGTTTATGTTCTAATATGGATGACATATAAGCATTGATTGTTTCCTACCATCCTGTATAATTTACTTTACAGGAAAATATTCTGAAATCTGGAGATATGGACACCTTTCGGCAGTTTTCTTTGTACAGAAATGACAGGTTTTGTGATGGACGACTGAATGGAAAGGTAGCAGTGTTGGTTTTACATACACTTGTAGGTCGTAGATATCCGTGTTTCTTTGGGTCGAAGTATCACTCTTTGTTCTCTCTACCTGTTGTCTGGAAAGACCTATGATTAGTCAGAAGTTGATGTCTTTCACTGAATAGTTTCAGTCTCCCTTTCACTTCTCGTGGAATTCAGTGGAGAAAATCCCCTCAGGAGAACTTCTCATATTGATGGTAGGGGTAGCTCCGTAGAGCGTATGCTCTCACATCACAACCTTTATTTTTTTAAATAATGGTTCTTATACTTATTTTAATGCACCAAATCATTCTATTACTGCTATCGATCTCACAATTTGTTCCCGTTAACTATTCCCCACCTTATGATTTTCCTATAATTTTGAGAGAGACTGGCTGTAGTCGATGCCACACGACCAGCGATCGATAGCGGAAGCTGGATCATACCAATCTGCCCTCTTTCACTGCTTTTGCAGAACTTTATCCTGATATTGTGTGTAAGCCATCAAAGGAGGACTGCCTAGCAGTAGTGACTAACTGTATTATACAGGCAGCTGTTTAATGTATTCCTAAAACCTCTTCATGATTTCCACGATATCCTCGTGTCGGAAAAATACTGCTTCCTACATGGCACGGAAAGCTCAAAAACGGGCCTTTGATACTTATCGTAGGTATTCCACACATTCGAACCGCATCACTTTCCAGCAGGACCATGCTCATGCTCAGCGGGTAAGACGTTAACGCCGGAAGGAACCTTGTATTAAGTTCACAAGCAGCATTTTTTCTACCACCAGTTCCAAAGACATATGGGACAATATTCTAAATGTCAGTGGGCAATACAGTTTTGTCACCCTCTCAATCTTGCTCTCTGATGGACAGAAAGTAGCTGATACCTGGAGCATCGTCGATACTCTAGTTTAAAGCTTTTGTTACGTATCTAGCACTTTTGTTTCATCCTGCACCTTCTTACCAATCAAGGCTTAGGCAGAGCGATTATCTATTTCCTTCTGAGCTGACTATCTCAAAGACTGTAATTGCCCTTTTACACTGCTTGAACTCAAATTGGCCCTTCATTGGTCTAGCAGTACATCGGTCGGACCTGATGATGAACACTACGAGATGCTGCGCCATCTATCTCCTGATTATCTTGCTATTAGTGTGATTTTTTTTAACTGGATCTCGAAGGATAATGTTTTACCTGATGCCTGGCGTCAGGCTATTGTCCTATCTTTCTCTAAAGCCGGGAAGGATTCCAAAATTCCTTCAAATTACAGTCCATTTGCTTAGACGAGCTGTCTCTGTAAGGCATTAGAGATGATGGTTATGCTCGCCTTGTTTGGTTCCTCGATTCAAACAACCTCCTCTCGCCCCCATAGTGTAGGAGCCGACGACAGCGTTCCACCATGGACCACTCATTCAACTTCAAACGTCATTCAGGAAAGACTTTCTCAAATGACAACATCTTGTATCAACATTCTCTGTCTGTTAAAAGGCTTATGGTAATACATGGTGGTAAGGAATTTTGCGAGACCTAAACGTATATGGGTTACGCGGTCATCACTGAAGAACGTTTACTGTTGTAAACGGGCTCTATGTTGACGAATTTCACATCTCATGTCAGTCGTCGAACATGAAGTATATTGAGCGGCAGCTACAGACTGTTCTCAATCGTTTACTAAAGTGGACCACAACAAACGGTTTTAACTTCTCTCTATCTATAACCGTTTGCATGTACTTTTGCTGTCAAAGAAGTATTCATCCCGATCGTGAACTCCTATTTGGTGAAGTTGTGCTGAGAGTTGTGTTTGTCCCTAAGACAAAGTTCTTGAAGCTTATGTTTTACTGTAAGCTGACCTTTACAGAACACATAAAGCAGCTGACTGTCAAATGTACAAGAGCATTTAACATCTTCCGTGTCCTCTTTTCCACAACTTTGGGGAGGGGATCCATGTTCTATGTTAAAGATATATCGTGCTCTTATTCGATGAAAATAAGGTCACTGGGCTACGGCTTTGCCAGGACCTCGGCCTTAAAGATGCTAGACCCCATTCATCATCAGAAATTTTGGCTCTGCACTGGGGCTTTCCGCATTTTACTAGTCCAGAGCTGGTACACAGAGTTTCATAAACATCCTCTACACCTCTGCCGTTTGCAATAGCATCCAACCTCGTGTTGTGTTTTTCTTTCTTGATGGGTCATGCTTTTCATAACAGACGATCTGCCATTGCTCCTTTTGGCCTTTGTTTCCAGGTGCAGTTGAATAAATTGGGTCTGTCTTTCGATAACACTGCTGTATCCACTGGTCAATCCATCCCACTATGGCTTATTAGAGGTTTACAACGCTAACATCAGGGGTTCAATTATCCCCGGTTGAGTCAGCAGATAGCGCGATGTGACTTTGCTATAAGAAAACATACAAACACACTTCCATAAAGCTTTTGCGATTTTACTGTCCTCTGCACTTTTAAACAATACTTTGACTCTAGGTATTTTCAATACCTAACAATATGATGAAATCAGAAAGTGAGTATTTATTAATTAAGTTGTTGGGATAAAATATGTAAGTTATATGGAATAAAATATTATACACCGAATGCTGTATCATTA
This sequence comes from Tachypleus tridentatus, assembly GCF_004210375.1. Classification (NCBI taxonomy): domain Eukaryota; kingdom Metazoa; phylum Arthropoda; class Merostomata; order Xiphosura; family Limulidae; genus Tachypleus; species Tachypleus tridentatus. Next base: position 163,118,041 of record NC_134831.1, on the reverse strand, counting down.
AGTATAAACATAAATAGCAAGTGACACTCTACGTGATATATAATGTATTCTGTGAATGAAGGAACAGATGTTAGACAGTAAGAAGGATACTTTTAAATGTGTTTACAATTATAGTTATCTTTCTTTTATTAAAAATGAATCACATTTAACGATATTGTACTTAATAATATGTCCATCAGAGTCAACAAACCAGGTATTTTACAGAAGTAGACATTTCTCTCTAGATATTGTTGTAATATATTGTTTCATCATCATTCTATTTATTATGATAAAAAATATGTAAAAATGAAATGTGGGAAATGAAATGTTAAAAAGACAGCAACAGCAAAAATAGAAAAAAATACTTGATAACAAAAAAGGAATAATATTCGATTTACTGCATTATTACACTAGGTGACGCTGTGTTAACGTTTTCAACTGGTAATGAAGCTATGAAATTTATTTCATAACACATAAAGTAATCTCTAAAATTTATTTTATAAAATTGGTTATAAAGTAATCATGGTGTCATATTTGATACAAAAGTAACGTAGGGCCCCAAGGCACAAGAATAACATATTCCTAATAGTTGCAATACAGAAAGACATCTTTGTTCCCTCGGACAACAAAGAAAATTTATATGACTTTCACGAAATAATGTTGTATACTAGCAACTGTCAGAATTAATATATGAATACAGTTGTGGCTTATTACGTAGAAAATATCATTAATTATTAAATAAATTATTAACATTAGCTTTAGAATAACTCGAGTTATGTCATAGACTAACACCCATATGAAAAATGTATTATCCTTTATATATTATCAGAAAACAAATTATAGCAAGAAGAAATTAAGAATTACACCTCAACACACCTTAGTATATTGTGCAGAAAGTTCGATAATTTTTGTATCTTCTTCTTCTTTTCTCTACAAAAGGTAAAGTACAATTTAGGAAAAAATGAAAACTTTTCAGATGAAGACTGTCTTCTCACTGTATTGGAAAGTGTCATCCTACCGCAAACTACCATCATAAAACTAAAATAAGAAATTAAAGATAGTTGTAATATATGTAGTACAGAAGGTTCTTGATACGATGAAAATAATACTGGAAGACTGCTAAGAATTACAAGAGACGTTTTGAACAGCCACTTATTCAAAGAACATGAACAGAGAAATGGCTACTTTTGAGTGAAGTACTTGGTTTGAAGACTGGTGGACATATCATTCATTATCTTAATGTATTTTTATAGTTGATATCGTAACAGGGAATGTGTTTTATGTTTAATTTTTAATAATATAAAGTATAAAAACAAGTAAATATGTAAGAACATTTAAAAGTTTTCTCTATCATGTCTATTTTCTATAGACCTAAACAAAATGTCTGTTTATAAATATCGTAGTCCTAGAAATTGTGTACTCGACATTACCGTTTCTCTGGCATCACCTTCCGCCACTTTTTGGACCACTCTCATCTTACCAGAGTGGAATTTAACTGTCACTCTCGTAGCAGACCCAAACATTCATACTACGAATGGTAATTTTCAATTAAAGTTATTCAATATATTATTGTATGTTGTCCCATTAATCATTTTTTTTACTTGTGTATACTCTATTCAGCTGTATAGTTTTATTGTAATTGTAAGAAAACAGATTAAAATATTGGGAAGGAAATTTTATGAAACTTAGGACTCATCTCTGGGAGTGTTAACAAGTTGGTCACGTAAAGTAAAGCCTGAAATTTATATATCTTTCGAAAGTTTAAAACATTTTCAAAATGTCTGGTGTTACAGTTTTTCACAAATAATTTAAGTGGCTTCCTCATTCCCATTCTTCAGTGTTTGATTTTGTTTTGTGATTGAAAATATTTCTTTCCTTCTACCAAAAGTCAGGTCTCTAAAGAGATTTTCATTTGAAAAGCAAATGGCTCTAAGACCAATAACTTTTGTGTGAAATCCATTTTTGTTGTTATTTCGTTGCCTCCAAATTCATTTCTTTCAGAATATAATAAAAACAACAACTAATGTTTATACTCGTTGTGTCTCGTGTGTTGCGTCACTCTTCTTGTACCATGACTTGTTCTGTTCTTCTTGTTTCAAGGCACTTGACATCATGTTGTTGTTCTTTACATGATAGTTTAAAAATTAGTTGAAATTTGTCTTTAACTTAAGGCTGTGATATCCAAAACCTTTCTTAATCAATAAAGTCTGAGCTGTGTACCAAAAATAAAAGTATCCTCAATTTTGTCTAGGAATCGTACTTTGGTCATTCTCACCTTTTCAAAGGATTTCAAAAAAATTCTCTAGGATAAACTGTTCTAGTAAAGTTACTTTAACATTGACTATCACAAGATCTAGTGTAGCAATATTAAGTGAGTTGTGTTACTTTGGTTTAGTTCTGTTTGGTGCAGATAGTCCGTGTTTATTTTGTGGAACTGATGTTAGTAGCGCAAACGTGATTTCTGATTTGCAAGTCGTTAAATTTTGTTACGTTTTACTATTGTTGTTTTACTTATTTTTTAAACTGGTTAAACTAGATTCTAAAACAGCTATATCAAAGTCTTCAAATAGTTCCCCATGGGACAATAGTTTCTGGCATTTTACTGCAGACAGACCAATCTGGTTTTGTTCTCGCAACAAACAAATAAATTATTCAGATATGTTTACCGTTCTGTGATATCGGAGAAATGAAACATTCTATCTATCAACTTTATTAATAAGAAACAAGAAAGTCTTCAGAGCCAGTGTATACTAGAAATAGCACCACGTGATTTAGACAAATTTGTTAGAAAGTTAAAAACCTAGATAACCTTAATTGTTATACATGTGGTTATAGCTGGATTTTATTTATTTTACTTAGTTATAAAGAAATAATGTTAAACACCTTTATTTTGAATACATATCGATTCATCAATTTTTTATTTCAGCTTTTACGTCAACCTTGGTTTAATCGAAATTGCATAGGAAGGTTTTTCACTCATGTGATTATTCCAATTGTTGTAGGTACCTACGTACTTCGTTAATAAAAAGCTTTAAATTCATTTCGTTCGGTGAGAAAATGGTAACGTCGAGAACTTACAATGTTATATTTGAGGTTTCTATCCATCTTGATGTCTCAAAAAACAATTGTAAGCTTTGTGCTTAATAACAACCAAATAGATATATTAAATCTATTATATATGCTTATTAATAATGAAATTCTACGTGAAAACACTTGTGTACTCAGAGTTATTCGCTTTCTCTTTTTCCAAACCTATCCAAAACCAAATCCACCTCCAGCTCCAGCTCCAGATCCAACACCAGTAAAACAACAAAAGATAGAAGGAACATCACAGCAAGTTAAATATCTTAAACATACGATGCCATCTCGGCAAGTACCCACAATTTCTCTCACAAAAACAAATCACATCCTTAGAAAACAAATCACTGATAATATTTTAAAATGAATTTTGTCATCACTATTTCTATATTTGGGATACCTAACCAATAAACATTATGTTTATAAAACTCTCAATATTATGTCATTGCAAAGTTTAACCAATGATGTAGCAGAAGACGTCGAAAAATATAATCATGTTTAATAGTTACGTTAATTTGTTTACTTTGTCAACAAAACCTCCTACCATTAATTTCTAAACTAATCTACTTTTTTGTTTTCAGGGTAGTATCTTATATAAACGTTCAGTCATATATTTTAAGATAATGCTATTCGTCAAGTTAAAATACAAAACTATGATTACGTGCATAAAAAATCTACTTTCAATTGCTTCACCACAGGTACATAAACATCCTCTATACAAACGTCTTAAAGTAATACTCTGTTGACTAGCTAGCCTACTAAATACCGTATTTTACGCTTTGTAAGACGACACATCGTGAAAACGCACACTAATTTTGAAAGACATTATAAAGAAAATAAGAAAATTTTCTCAGCAACCAACAACTTAATTTTTAAAGTGCTTCTTACATTGTATGAAATACGGTATATTGTTCTCACAGCTGTGGATTGTAAGCTCTTTTACATTTCACTCATACCTGCTTAATGTGTGGTATAAATATCAGGTTACGGTAAAACATAAGTTCAAAGAACTTTGTCTCACTGACCACGAGTATCACAACTTCACCGACAAGGAGGTCAGGATCGGGGTTAACACCACGTTGGCGGCAAAACTTGAAACCGTTTCACTTTAAGAAACGATTGAGGGCTGTCTGCAGCTGACCTTCAATATACCTCATGTTCGACGACAGACGTGAGATGTGAAAGTCGTTCTGATAGAACCCTTTTGCAACAGTGACAGGGAGATCTTCAGTGATGGCCTTAATATTTATACTGAGAAGTGTGACACTCAAAACGCAGCTCTGAGGGACTTCAAGTTCCTGTAGAAAAGTATGGGAAAGTGTCGAAACCACACGAACTTGGAATCGCCTCTTAAATTAAAAAAAAAAAGTAACAATAGGCAAATGACTACATAACCCATGCATGTGAGGTCCTGCAAAATGCCATTACTCCATGTACTGTCATAAGCTTTCTAAAGTTCAAAGAATGTTCATACAAGATGTTGTCATTTGAAAAAAGTCTTCTCTGAATGAATTTTCCAGTCGAATCAGCTGGCTCAGGATGAGTGCTGTTGTTGTAACCTACACTGTTTGGGCAAGAGGAGGTTATTTGATTCTTGGAACCAAATAAGACGAGCATGACCAGTCCTCTCTAATGTCTAACAGGGACAGCTCGTTAAAGCAAACGGATGGTAGTTTGAATGAATCTTGGGTTAAGAGAAACATAGGACAATATCCTGGAAATACAATACATAAGTAAAACATTCTCTTGCCAGATCCGGTTAAAAAGAAGAAAAAGAATAGCTATGGAAGTAGGAGATAGATGGCGCAGCATTTCGTAGTGTACATCATCAGGTCCGACCGATGTACTTTCTGCCAGACTGGTGAAGGGCTAGTTTGAGTTCTGCCAGTGTAAAGGGGCAATTATTCACCTAGAGACAATCAACTCAAAGGGAAAGATGTGATCACTCTGCCCGAGTGTTGATGGCTAAAAAAGGTAGAGGATGAAGTAGAAGTGCTAGATACGTGGGAAAAGCTGTCAACTAGAGTATCGGAGATGCTCCGGGTATTAGCTACTTCCTGGCCATCAGAGAGCAAGATGGAAAGGAGAACAGAATTATATTGCCCACTGACCTTTCGAATCTTGTCCTATATGACTATGGAACTGGTTATAGAAAAGTTGTTGTTTATTTATTTAATCCAAGATTCTTCTCGTTTTGACGTCTTACCCGCCGAGCATGTGCACAGGTCTGCGGGAAAACGATGCGGGTCGAGAGTGTGGGATACCAACAAAAATTATCTCAGGCCCGTTTTGGAGCCTTTCGTGCCATCTGGTAGGCAGGATTCCATCATCGACGAGGATATCGTGGAAATTCTGGTTCTTACAAATGTTTTAAACTTTCGACTGGTATGTTAGTTTCAAGATATATTACATATTAATGATTTTGAAAGAGTACATTAAAAAAATGTAAGTTTTAATCTACTGAAAGAAAACAGTTTTACTTCTGAGAGTTGATAGTCTATGCAATGACACATCGTTTATCAAATTCTTAAGATGTCTTTCAAAAGTCCTTGCACATGGTCTTTTGTTATGGTGTTTGATAATTGTGTACCGATTTCGAAAGGTTGGGGAAGAAATGAAAAATTAATGTAATGCACAAAACTTTACATCAATGAAAATCTTCTCTTACACATCATCTCAAGTCGGTGGTGGAAGAAGAGTGTAGACACATGTCCTTGTATTATTACCACAAATTTTCAAGGTCCCACAGTTGGATTAGAACCGGTATATTCTGGTGTTTAGGACATTCATCTGTCAGTCGTATGATACAAACATATCGTTGAATATGTTCACCTTTTTACCGTGTTGCTGACATTGTAATTTGGCGCTCAGTTGACTGCTAGTTGTTAAATAAAAGCCTCAAAGTTAACGGTAGGTGGTTTTTATAAGCTACCTTCTCTGTATTCTAACACTTCAAAATTAGGGAGCTTAACTTGATATTCAATAACACGAAAAATTTTTTTTCAACAAGTCAGGCATGCTTATAGTTGGAATAATGATAGAAAGAAAGAAATAATAAGAAATTTTACGTTCTAGGTATTTTGTAAGCTACTTCAATCATTGATTGAACATTCTGTGTCAGTGCTGTCCTCTATCTTTGAAACAGAATATTTGATAAAACCTAATATTTTCCGACACTTATACTTTACAAGTTGGTACATTTTAGAGATTAATAGAGTAATTAGAACACATAATAGATTATATTAAACATTTCAAAAGCAATTTGAAGTAAAATATTATACACGGAATTTCATATCATTAAGCGTAACTAGAAATAGCAAGTGGCATGTGATATGTAATGTAAATTACCACTTTCTGTAAATGAAAGAACGAAATTAACAGGTAAATAATACAGGATTCAATTAGTTATTGAAACTATATCATTAGTAGGAAAAAATACTATGAAATTATTATTTTTGGTGAAAGTTAAATTTAGATGCTCATCATGGTTCATGTAGAAAATATTATTATATATTTCTGATATTCAAGAGCTACAGTAAATCAGATGGTGAACGAAAATATTTATACGGTATTTAATATTCAATACAGAAACAAATAAAACTAATAATTTTGCTTGTTTGTTTTGATGTTTGTAGCTGTACAATAGTCTATATTAACTTTGGCTGCAAAAGAAATTGAACCATCAAGGTTGCCTTGGGCTCAACGGAAGTAAACCTGAGAGAAAACATTGGCTTTCCAAGAAGAAGATGAATGTTTTTAAATTACTGTCACATATTCAGTATGGAAAATTATATTTTATAAATTATTAAGGATAAATACGGTGGTAAAACATTTTCGGCAAATGATTATGCTGTAGTGAAAACTAATTAAACATGAATCGTTTCTTTGTTCATAAAAATAGGTAATTCATATTGGTAAAATGATATAAATCTTTCTAATCTAGGGTGAAAACACATTACGTAGAATTAAAAGTCCATTCTTTAAATTTATAATATCTCAATTTCAATATCACGTTACTTTGTAAAATTTCTCTTTAGTTTAATAAAATACATAATAAATCCATTTTTTTAGGAATTTATATTACGTGACCAACCACTTTTTCTCGAAAGTACAGTGGGAGAGCAGACGGATCTCTCTGTGCTTCTAAAATAATCGTTCTCAAATCATATGAAAAGTGTTTAGACCTCCATAGTTAAAAAAGTTAATGAATCAACGTCAAAACCCGTCTTTGTCCCTAATGTTCATTCCAACAAACCACTTCCTTCGGTTCCCGGTATAGGTGTGACATCGGGTACGTCTTCTTATTCAACCTCAAGATGCAAAACAATCATTGGTTTGTCTTCAGTCGCTGGAATCCTCGTTCCAACAACAAAGTCCTGCCCAATTTACCCAGGATATGAGGTTGAGAAATCTCCGTTGAATAAAGAAAATAAAGAAAAATGACGTGGTGGTAAAAAGAAAAACTCTCCACTCAATTCGCCTAAAACTAAATAAAAATGGCCATCTTGGTGCAATGGAACTGTCAAGGTTTACGTTCTAATCTGCATGACATCAAAGAACTGATTGTTTCCTACCACCCTTTTTGTCTTTCCTTACAAGAAACATCTCTAACACTTGCTGATATTGTCACCTTTCGGCAGTTTTCTTTGTTCAGAAATGGCAAATTGTCTGATGGACGAGGGCATGGAAGGGTGGCACTGTTTGTTGATCAGCATGTCACCATCCTGTTTATGTCACTCGACATACTTTTGGAGGCCGTAGCCATCCGGCTTTCCTTAGGTCGTACCGTCATTATTTGTTTTCTCTATTTGTTTCCTGTACAGACCTATTAATAATCAGATGTTGGTGATCTCATTGAACAGTCGTCGCCTATCTCTTATTTCCTGGCATAATTTAATGAACGTAATCCCATCTGGGGAAGTGCTGTTATTTATGAGAGGGATCGCTCTGTAGAGTGTATGCTTTCCAATCACAACTTTTTCTTTTCAGTACTAATACTAGCAGGTCAATATTCAAGAAGAGTGTAACAATACACAACACGCAACGAGTATAAACATTAGTTGTTGTGTTATTATATTCTAAAGAAATTGAATTTGCAGGCTACAAATTGATACCAAAAAGTAAATTACAAACCAAAGTTTTTGGTGTTGGAGAAAATTGCTCCTGGGATAATAAATCCCTTTAAAACCCTGAATTTGGGTTGAAGGAAAGAAATGTTTTAAATAAGAAGAAAAACTTTAAAATCAAACACTGAAGAAAGAGAATGAAGGTTATTAGTGAAAACTGTTATACCAGACACTTTAAACTGATGTAAAGAAATTAGTGTCTCAACTATTTGTTGTAAAAAGCAATATCAGACTTTGAGTTAAAATAAGAAAAAAGTGTATGAAATGTTACTTGTGACAGTTTTAATAATATTAGAAGCAGTTAATTTGTCCTTCTCAGAAGCCATATTTTCAAAAAATGTATTCATCAGTAGATCGCTATATTTTCGCCATCTTGTAAGCAAAATAAATGAAATTTGATATATTCTTTTTAAGTGTGCAGATCAAATTGCCATACATAATAATTAATAGTTTTATATTCATAAATTATAATAAAACTCGGACTTAATCGTAATTTTATTATTGAACCATTAAAATAATTAAATCTATCAACATTCAACCTAAACATGGTATAGTTGAACTGGTAGTTTGGTATAAAATATTTCTTAAGATTTATCTAATATTCACTATTCCATTTTTATCTAACAGTTAGCTTGGATATATTCTATATCCCATAGTTCTGGCAGATATCACTGCCAGGTTTTTATGACATCATGATCTATAGATTGTTTTTTTGTTTTGAATTAAGCACAAAGCTACACAATGGGCTATCTGTGCTCTGCCTACCACGAGTATCCAAACACGGTTTTTAGTGGGAAAGTGGACAGACATACCACTGTGCCACTTGGGGGCGTAGACTGTTTTACATGTTTATGTTACTTACAAATGGTTAAACTAATTGTTCGCTTATGAGTTTAGCTTACAAACTGGGCAAATACATAGCATTATTTATTCCAACAAAATTAAGTACAGACCATTTCCAAGACTTTTTGTTCCGAGAGATTTTTGATTGGTGCAGGTAAAAGGTTCAGCTCAGTATAAAAGAAAATGCAAAACTCAACCCTGTTAAACACCATATAATACAATCCCTTCAGCTACAGAAGACCATTTTATCCTGTCTGCTATATCGTAATATAAAAGTTCAAATAGGAATTAATAATATACCGTTTATAGACAATTGACGAAATTTTTCAGACTTCCGTGTTTTTGGATTTCTTAGGATGTCTCTGAAAAGTCCTTGTACATGGATTGATGGTGTTTAATAATTATGTATAGATATGATAAGGGTAAGGATTAGTGATTTAATGTAAGACATATCTTTCCGTTAATAACAATTTTCTCATAGACCCATCACATAGAATTCTATCGGTGGTAGAAGAAGAGTGTAGACACTTGTCCTTGTATTGTTTCAACATGTTGTGAATGACCCCACAGCTCGACTGGACCAGGTATATTACGTTAGCTAGGACGGTAGGTTGTTTTTATAAACTGTCTTTCCTTTAGTTTAAGACTTCAAAATTAGGGACGGATAGTTTCGTACGAAATTAAAAGAGGAAAAAAAACGTATTGGTGGACTAGAACTCTTACAGATGATGTAATTATAGAAACAAAACGAGGAATTAGAAATTTAACGTTATGATATTGTTTAACCCACTTTAATAACAGAGTGAAGCTCCATACTGTGTGCTGCCCTCTACATTTAAAAAAATCAATTTTTGAGGTTACCGTAAGAAGTTTCGACGCTTTAACTTTCCAAGATGGTGAATTCTAGGGACTTGTATAATATTTACAATACTCGTTACATTTTTATAAAACATTTGAAAAGCAACTTGAATTAAAATATTATATACGGAATTTCTTGTCATTAAGTGTAAACAGAAAAACAAGTTATATGCAATGTGTAAGGTAAATTATCGCATTAACAGGAAGTAAGACAGGATTCAATTAATTAAAACTAAATTATTAGTAGGAAAAAAAATATTACGAAGTTTTTAATTTTGGTAAATGTTAAATTTAGATGCTCATAATGGTTCATATTATAAATACTATTGTATATTTCTGATATTCAAGATCTACAGTAAATCAGTTGGTAAACAAAAATATTTATACGGAATTTATTATCAATAGAGTAACAAATAAACGTAATAAATATGTTTGTTTAGTCCTAAGTTTGTAGCTTTTCAGTAATCTACCTCCGAAGAGCTGAAACAAAAACTAATTCAGGTAATTTAGCATTACAGGTTCTCAAAGTGACCGGTGACTGAACAAAAGGTGACACCAAAAATCATTGGATTTCCAAGAACAAGATGGATGTTTTTAAATTACTGAGATATATTCAGTGTGGAAAATTATATTTTGTAAAGTGTTTAAGTCAAATATCGTGGTGAAACATTTTCAACACATTATTGTCTTATAGTCAAAACTAATTAAGCATGAATCAATTCTTAGTTGATAAAAGACAGACGCTGTTACAGCGATAAGTATACCGATTTACAACGCTAAAATTAGAGGTTCGATTCCCCTCGGTAGACTCAGCAGATAGCCCATGTGGCTTTGCTATAAGAAAAACATACACACTCACTTGTTCATAAAGATAAGACCTGCCATCGGCAGGTGGATTATGGCGTTTGACTCATAATCTGAGGGTCGCGGGTTCGAATCTCCGTCGCACCAAACATCCTTGCCTGTGAGACGTTCAAACGTGACTGTGAACCCCACTATTCTTTGGTAAATAGTAAAAGAATGGTACAAGAGTTGGCGGTTTGTGGTGATCATTAGCTGCCTTCCCTTTAATCTTATACTGCTAAATTTGGGACGACTAGCGCAGTTGCTCTCGAGTTACTTTGCGCGAAATTAAAAACAACAAGAAAAATATAAGGTTAAGCAGTGCCATCTATTGGCAAAATGCTAAAAACATTTCTAATATAGGGTAAAAACTCAGTACTTAAAATTAAAAGGACATTATTTATATTACTAACTTCCAAATTTCAAAATCACGATACTTTTTAATATTTTCTGTGAATTTAATGAAATATATATTAAATCTATTTTATTTGGGCTTTACTTTACGTGTCACACTGGTTAACATGCCCAGAGTGTAAGTACTAAGTTTCATAAAATTCCTTTCCCAGTATTTGAATTTGTTTACTCTCAATTACAATAAAAACTATATAGCTGAATATTTTGTAGGCATGTAACGTAAGTATGATTAATGGAAGAACATGCAATTATGTACTGAATAACTTTGACACAAAATTACCTTCCGCAGAATGAAAGACTGGGTGCTCTACAAGACTGGCAGCTAAATCCCACTTTTTGATTAGATGAGAGTAGTCCCAGAAGTGGCGGAAGATGATGTCAAAGAAACGATTATGTTGAGTACACTGTTTCATGGATTACGATTCTTAAAAGTAATCATTTTGTTTAGGTCGACATATCTCAGAGAGAATGAAGGAAATGTTTAAATGTTTTTACATGTGTAGTTGTTTTTATCCATTAAAAATTTAACATAAAACACATTCTATGTTACTTTGTCCACAATAAAAATACATTATGATAATGAATAATTTGTCCACCAGAGTCTATAGACCAGGTATTTTACTCAAAAGTAACCATTTCTCTCTGCATGTTGTTTCAACATATTAGACAAATAGCTGACTATAAAAAGTATACTTTAAAAATATTTCGAAACATTATACTAGTTTATAATAAGTGATCGGCAAGCAGTTTAAAAAGGCTTATGAAACCTAACGTATAATGTATGAATGTATTTTAAATTCTATAGTTCTGATAGTTATCAATATTACGTGTTAATGACGTCATTATCTTTAGATTGTTATACTTTGTGATGTCACTTTTAAATGGATGAACTATTTGTTCCCTTCTGAGTTTTGTTTGTAAATTCTGCCAATGAATAACATTATTTATTCTAAGAAACTTAAGTACAGATAGTTTCTAGGCTTAATATTTTTTCTAAGAGATTTCTGATTGGTACAGTATTGTTAAATGTAAAGGAAAATGTCAAGCTGAGCCCTGCATATTTAAAGGATGACACTAATAACTGTTGTTAAACACCAATTTTCGAAATTTATGAAAATGGTAAAATCTGAGTATTTATTCAGCTGTTACTAAAAATTATATGAAATAAAATATCATACACCGAATATTGTATCATTAAATGTAAACAGAAATTACAAGTGATACTCACTTCGTGATATGGAATGTATATTATCGTATTCTGCAGATGAAGGGACAGTGCTAGTAGGTGAGTAAGAAAGGATTTAACTAGTTAACGAAACTAACTGGTTAATATTTAGTAAAAGACAGTATAATAGTTTTAAAAAAATTAAATTCAACAGTTAGATACATCGAACAATCTTACAATGACTAAATATGATGTCGTTCGTCATGACGTAAATATTATCGTTCATTTACCATATTTATGATCTCCAGTAAATCACATGAACAATGGTACTTGTGTGGAATTTGTTATAAACAAAAAAATTATTCTATGTTTGTTCCTTGTTAACCCAAAGTAGCAGAACAGTTTACTTCTGTTATACTAACTACAGTGATTGAACGCAGTAATTTAGCATTATGCTCTTTCCATGGTTATCAGTGTCAAATGAAAAAAAAAAAAGTAACAAAACTTGGTTTACCAAGAAAAAACACAAGTTTTTGAAATACCGAGTTGTCTTGATTATGAAACATTATATTTTAAAAGTATTTAGGTTTAATACAAAAATATAGCATTTCTAACAGAGTATTACATAACTGTTAAAAGTAATTAAACTTGTATCTTTACTTCGTTCATAAAGATAATTTGGAGGTGTTTCATATATTGATATAAATGATATAAAGCAGCAAAATATAGGGTAAAAATACCACACATATAGATAAAAGAATATTCTTTATATTAATAATTTTCTTATATCAATATCACGTTACTTTTTAATATTTTCTGTTAAATTATGAAATGGTTCTTAAATCCGTTTCTTAGGACTGTACGTGGACAACTGCTTAATGTGCCCAGTAATATGTACCTTCTTGACGTTCTATTAACGCAAAATCACCCTTCGCAGCGTTTGTGTGTACGCTAAATGTAACAGTCAGTTCCAACTGTTCAGTGAGATAAGAAAAATCACAGAAGTGGCAGAAGGTAATATTAACAAACGGTTATGTTTCGTATCCTGTTTTGTTAACTACAATACTTATAAGGCGTCATTCTGTTTAGGTCGATAGATGTTAGATAGTATGGAAGAAATTTTTAAATGTTCTTATTTGTATACTTGTTTTTATTTTATTAAAAATTAAAATAAAACACATTTCCTGTTACGTTGTCCAACTATAAAAATACATTATGATAATGAATAACATCTCCACCAGTCTACAAACCAGGTATTTTACACAAAAGTAGCTGTTTCTCATTATATATTGTTTCAAGACGTGGATATTCACTCTACTCTCTTGCACTTCTGCCAGTATTACTTACCTTCACCATTTCAAGGGCTTGCTGCACTTCACATATGTTACTACTGTCTTTAAATTTATATTTGAGTTTCGTATTTTTTCCTTTAATAATCCGCAAAAGGAAAACTCTCCAAATTCGTCACAATAAAGAAACATTTTTTTTTAATATTTCTCGTCAGTTCATGAAATAAAATATGGTATTTCACGAACTACTTCACCCCACGTCTTGATAACACTTCGCGGCAGGATGGCAATTCTCAACACAGGTCTGAGACTGGGAAAAGTCCTTCATGGTATAAACAGTTTTTGCCCTTTTTTAAAATTGTACTTCCAGGTTTCTGTACAGCAGAACAAGAAGTTATAGAAGTAATCAGTCTTTCAACACAAGATTCAAAGGTATGTTGAGCTGTAATTGTTATTCTTTTTATGTGTTTAGCAGAAAACTATCACAAAATCTACGGTCACTTGAGAATTCACATGCGATTTTACTATCAATAGAAAAATGAATAAAACAAACAATTATTGTGTTTAATTGTTGTGAAGGACAAAGCTAGACACTAGTCTATGTTATTTGTTAGCCCCCCCTCCCCGAGAGAAGGACTGAGATATTATTATGGTACACGAAAGATAATTTTAAAATGTTTCTATTTACTCTGTTGACAGAGAGATGTTGTAAAACAATGACCAATTGCGATATTATTTCAACAATATCTTTATATTCCTGCTCACATTGTCAAACAATTGTATTTTGTTCACATTCTGAACTGTTTCTTTTATGTAATAATAATGAATTTTAAATAGCAAAGTGTGATATAAAAAATCGGAAGTTAACTGAACAGTGTAATAAATTATGTTAATATACAAAGTGTGTGTAAGGTCGATATATGAATGTTGTAACCTGAAATTAGTCAACTATCTTTTGAAAACGTGCAAATTTCTCTTATATTACATTCTGATTTTTCTTTCTGAACTGGGGCGAAACGTCTTGTTCCAAGATTTTGGTGTGAGAATTGCATGTACTGCCTCATAGTTTTTATTCACGCCCTGAAACAAATTTTATTTGCTCTGATGTTTTTCCTTCTTATTGTTGTTTTACTAGTGGTACAATTCGAGGTGGATGTATTAATGGAAGCTGGTGGTTAAAAGCGTTAGAAAAAAACAATAAACACTAAGAATATTTCAGTATTTACAAGGAAAAGTATTAGAAATACAGTGGTACCTCGGTTCTCGAACTTAATCCGTTCCAGAAGGCTGTTCGAAAATCGAATCAATTTTTCTCATAAGAAATACTGTAAACTAAATTAATCCGTTACAAACATTCAAAAATTACGCATTGTAAAGCATTTTAAGAAAAAAAATTGCTTATTTATGGAATAACACTTACATGCATAAAGTCAACCACAAAAAACTATAAACACATAAAAAAACAATAAATGAAAATTTAACTGCACTTTACCTGTGCTGAGGAGAGCTGATGGCGTAAGTGAAAGGTGGTGAGGAACGTGGATAGTAAGAGGTTTATTATTGTTTGGAAGGGGAGTCGCCTTCTATAAAAACGTTAGGTAACTCTCCTTATTGGGTTCTTTCTCTTTACTGTCTCTTTGCACCGCTACAATCTATTTGAGACTCACTGGACCTAATTCTCACTAAAAACTTGTATAATGACGTTTGTTTCTGCCTGCATTTCAAAATGTTTCTGAAGTAATACACGGCATTGTCATTGAAAATGTTTATGCTGCGGTTTCCTGCAGCTTTGTCAGGTGGAGTTTTTCCTCAAAACTTTGTAACTCTTTTTATTTTCTACACATTTCCTTGATTAGTGAACTAGGAACCGCCTCCCTTTCCTCATCTGAATATATTTCCTTAGTTTCCTTCTGTTGGTGCTCCTTCCGAAGGTCTTAGAGATCTTCCGAGGTGAGCTTAGTGTTGTGGTCTTCCACCAACTCCTTCACATTATCACCACTTACATTCGATCCCATACATTTGCCTAGTGGGACAATATCCTCAATCAGCCCCAAAGCCTTCAAAATCTCTATCTGCTACTGAGTCAGGCTACAGTTTCTTCCAGGCTGAGTTCATAGTCCTCAAGACACTTCCCTCCAGGATTTGTCTATGATCCTCCAAGCCTGGTGGGTGACCAGGTGCATTGTCCGTCACAAGAAGAGCCTTGAGTGGCAACTGATTTTCCGTGAGGTAATTCTTTACACTTGGGGCAAACACTACATGGATCCACTCCTTGTTACCCATGCTTTACTCTTAGCCCTCCACATATTATTTAGTTTACTTTTCAGGACATTATTTTTCTTAAAAACCCTCAAGTTCTCAGAATGATACACAAGCAAAGGCTTAAATTTTAAGTCCCCACTTGCATTACTACATAACAATAGAGTTATCCTGTCCTTCATTGGCTTGTGTCCTAGCAGTGACTTCTCCTCCTTGGTGATGTAGATCCTCTTTGGCATTTTCTTCCAAAAGAGGCCTGTTTAATCAAAATTGAACATTTGTTGGGAAATAAAACTCTCAACTTCTACATACTCCTTAATTTTCCTAACAATTTTATCAGCAGCGTCTTTGTTAGAACGCGCATTCTCCCCATGTCTCACCACATTATGTATGCCACTATTCTTCCCAAATTTTTCAAACCACCCCTACTGGCCTTGAAGGCATCACTCGTTCTAGGGTTGTTTTTCAAGAGGTCACCGTACAATTGCTTTGCTTTCTCACAAATGATGGTCTCAGAAATGCTATCACAGGCTAACTGTTTTTCTACCTCTTCCATTGTTCGTGATCTTTGTTTCGTAAGCATTGTCACTCCTTTTGCAACATCATATCCTTGATGACCTTTTTATTTTTCAGTATGGTGCAGACTGTAAACTACGCCATACCAAACTATGTAGAAAGGTCAGACACGGGAACACCACTCTCATACTTCGCTATTAGATCTTTTTTCACCTCTATTGTGGCTCTAACAACTTTTCTTTTTGGTTTGCTGCTTTCATTATCCTTCTTTGACCCCATGGTGGCTTATTTAATCAGAATATTTAAAAAAACAAAAGGAAAAACGAGAACGTTCACAACAGATTTTAGCAGGGGTGTGGACTGAGCGACAGGTGTGGGTAAAATGTTTTGGGCAATCTTGGCGTGGGCCGAAAATGGTCGAAGGGTCGTTCTGGTCATCAAACGGGTTATTTCGGGGGTTCGGGCTACGACAGCTTGGTTCGGGAACCGAGTTTATGTTCGACAACAGAGACATTTTTTTTCTCAAACAATATGTTCGAAAACCAAATTGTTCGAGAAGGAATTCGTTCGAGAACCGATGTACCACTGTAAATATTACAAATAATTCATGTTTTTGTTTGTTGTTAGGCACAAATGTCTGTCACAGTTGAGAGCACACGAGGAATCGAAACCTGAATTTAACATTATAAGTTCTCCATGTTACCAGTGGCTCAATGGAAGGAAAATTAGTATATATACATACAATGAATTGAAACCTTCGTATGAACCAAATACCTTACGATATACAAAATATTTAAACAATATTTCGAAACATCACATCAGTGTACAAAAAAAAAATCGGCAAGCAGTTTAAAACACTTTATTAAACCTAATATTTTGATAGTAAATATTACAAAACTTCTAGGAAATGGAGTTATCTTCGATAACTACTTACTGTTACTATGTAATCAGAGCAAACACCTTCGACGATTGAATATATTATGAGGGCCATATGTACTGAAACATTTCACAACATGTTTCATTAATATTTTATAAATGAACCTACATGCAAATAGTGAAACCAAAAGATAATGACTGAAATGAATAATCAATGATCGTTTATTATATGTGACAACACGTTACTTGATGTGTGACATTTGTACTTTTAATTCTTTGTAACAAGTTGGAAATAAAAAATGTCTTTCAAAGAAAATGACGCAGAATTCCATAATATTTGGAATATCATCGTTATGGATCATTATATTTTCAAAACAATTCATGTTTGATGTAATATGATGGATTCAGCGCTTTGGAACACAAAATTATAATAATTATTAAAATGAATGTCAACCTTAATCGTAAATATAATTTAAAGCACTGCTTTCAAATATAAAAGTCGCGAACCTATTGTAATAATAGAGTATATTAAAATTCACTTTCAGACATGTGAAGAATTCTTCTGATTTCACTATTTCTTTCTTTTATTATCTTTTCTGCTTTCAATTACAAAATAGTTACTAAACTAATTTTTTACGCCTCACTTTGCTTTCTGGTTAACTTGCTCAGAACTATAAATCCGAGAGCTTGTGGCTCGGATCCCAAATCTATTATAACCAAAACCAAATCGAAACAAAAATAAAAATAAACAAAGTAAAATAATTCCATTGTACAGGCTATAATGTGGAATATAAAATTTAATTTACGTTTTGAAGGTGATCGTGGAAAAAGGTCTCGAATTGCGGTGGGGATACACTATCTGTCAATCTTAATCTCCATTTATCAATCTCACATAATGCAGAGATGTTAACTATTTTAAATGACTGAGCGTAATGATTGCAGACAGAGCCCTTTATCATTTGCTGCTACTAGGCCTGACCAATGTCTCTAAGCTGTTTATTATTATATTACTATTGTAACTATTATTACTGCTATAGATTGCTCATTTATGACTGTGTTTTGTGTACTTAATAAATAAATAAATAATATCTTTTGAAATTCTTTTCCATATTCTGAATTCTTACACATAATGTCGTTATCTGCATTGTTTTTGTCTTCGCCTCAGCCTTTTGTTGGTGAGATGCCGATTTTGTATGTCTGGAACAATAGTTTATCCCGCCATGCGCCACAGAAAAATCGATGTGACAAACTGTACAAAACGCATGACTGTCACTGATTTTTGATGCAATATCCGGATATTTTGCACTATACTCTTTCCTAAATTCACAGTTTTTTTAGTCCTATTAGAATTGCCCGTAACAAGACAATCTGGTGAACGAGACATTTTTCTTTCCATCTTATGAACGATCGTATTGGTGTTTCTATATCGCTCAGAAAACGAGAAATACCCATCAACGCGAGCGCTGATTAGCTGACAAGAACTGATGACGTAACTGCGGATTCTCCCACGTACCCAGTATGGAGAAGCACCGCACTCAAACTATTAGTAGATGTCGGAGATCCAAAATTTGTTATTATTTCAAGCACAAACATGATTATTGCAAGTAACCATTTAGACTATGTCTTTTATTTATTATCCAAATTTATTTGTATCTCACTAGAAATTTTCTTTTCACCCCTTTCAAGCCCTGGGGGAACAATTTATCACTTCATTGTATAGGCCTATATAATATATAATAAGTTGGGAGTTGCAACAAGTCGTAATATTTGTCTCTCTGAGTGGCCCGGCATGGCCAAGCGTGTTAAGGTGTGCGACTCGTAATCTGAAGGTCGCGGGTTCGCATCCCTGTCGCGCCAAACATGCTCGCCCTCTCAGCCTTGGGGGGCGTTATAATGTTACGGTCAATTCCACTATTCGTTGGTAAAAGAGTAGCCCAAGAGTTGGCGGTGGGTGGTGATGACTAGCTGTCTTCCCTCTAGTCTTACAGTGCTATCAAGGTGTCAGTTACTGTCAGATTTTCTTGTTAGAAATGTCTTCCAAGGCATAATGTACAGCGTTTATGGTGCTAGTAAGACAGCAGAGGATTGCTTTAACGTGTAGATAAAATAGATAAATAGGGAGTAAAAAGACATTTTAAAATATTACCAACCATACGTCTTCTAATGATGTCATTCTCTTTTGTGAGTGATGTTGTGGATACTTGCTGAGATGTCATCGTAAGTAGAGGAATATATGCTTGCTATTATATTCCTCCTACATGTTGTTCTCTACTGGTGTTGGACCTAGAGATGGATTTCTGGCAAAACGTTGGGGTAAAAGTGAAAGCGAATAACGCCAAGAATACTCGCAATGGTTTGTTGTTACCACACGAGCGATCGAAACATGAATTGTAACGTTTTAAGTTCTCTATGTTACTATTTTTTTCAACGGAGGTAAATGAATTCAAAGTTACTACAAACCATGTAGTCGCCCTTAAAATATTTATAAATATTTCTAATGATCACTTGTCGAGATTTTAGGAATAGATTGAGCAGCTGTCTGTATAATATAGACAGCCACTGCTGCCACAAAGTCGTCTATTCATGGCTTACAGATAATGGCAGGATCAAGTTCTGCAAGTACAGTGAAAGAGGGACAGTTGGCTTGATTCAGCTTCCACCGGAGCACGCGGGTCGGGTAGCATTGACCACAACCACCCTCTCACAAAATTATAGGAAAATTATCATTTTGGTCAAAAGACTATTCATATGGTTTGAGAACGATTCTTTTGGAGGCACAGAGAGATCTGTCTGCACTCCCACTGTAGTTGTGTAAGGAAGTGCAACAGTATACGATCGAGATGAAGTTGTGGACAGCAGCTTTCAAGCCTCTGGGTAAGTAATGTTTTCACTATTTTCTTTAAGTTCTTCTTTGGAGGATCCATAATGAAAAAGAATTATTTATGCCCACTGACTGCAGCCACCAGGGATCTCTAAGAGGGTATGCAATACAATACGAAACAACGACACTGCAGCAATGCCAAGGTTGCGTGAGCGCCATACCCAAACATCAGCAGCAGATGCTATGTCCATAACACCTGCTGGGAATATCCAACACTGGTACTGGGTTGACCCTAGGCCAAATGGAGTAGGATACTAACCATAGAGGTGCTACACCAACGCCTCCCGTCTTCATGAATTCCAGACAAAAGTGGGGTGTTAGAGTTGGACCTTTTTAAAACCATGATCCCCACCTCCCTTTCACGTGTCACTAAGCAGAGAAAACACGTGAACGGATGTTTGGTTCCCAGAGGAAGTAAACTGAAATAACAGAAATTCCCTGGGAGGTCAACTTACCACGTTGAGGAATTCACATCGAAAGGTCGCTAAAAGTTTCAAGCTTAGAAACTCTTTATGACAACAATGTTGTCTTTATGTAACCAGAAAACTGAATAAAAGCTACCATATGGATGTGATATAAAGGTGGACACCATCATGAAACATATGATTACCTTCTATCACGTGACAGTTACAATGTGTTTTTATATTTAATAATACAGTATTTCATGTATAATATTTTATTTCAGAAACTTTCCATGTTTACTGAATAGTCAGTTCCAGATTTTACAGTCTTGGGAAGTATATAAAATTCTTTCGGTCACAGTGAGTATTGTGTTAGAGGCAGCAGAAAAACGCTGTATTAAAATGACTTTTTCTTCATCTAAACCTTTTTGATTTAAAATTCGTTAAGTTTTGCTAGTGTCGTCAAGTGTTTAGATAAGGTCGAACACAAATATTTTACCTTCACTTCTGTCTTATCAATTAATGAAGCTAAATTTTAAAACAGCTAACTTAACGCCTTCACTTTTCCCCTATGGCACAGAGGTAAGTTTAAGTAGTTAAAATATTTACATCCAGTGTATTAGCCCCTACAGCACACCGTAGACAGACCAAAGAGGCCTTTTTCTCATGACAGACAAAAAAAAGGTTCAATATTTCTGCTTTTTAATTTTGACTTCAACCTTGGTTAAATCAAAGAAAATATTCTAAACAATTAAAACAACCTAAATTGTGAGTAAAAAAGATTTAATAACTGTTTAATACATGGGAAAAGAAATATTAAAAAGGACACCAAAAAAGAAAAGAAAATAAATTCTTGATAACAAAAATAAATTATATTTATTGCATTATTACACTAGATGACGCTGTTTTAACGTTTTTAACTCGTAAGGAAATTTATTTCATTAAACATTAAGTACATCTCTAAACCTTATTTTCTAAAATTGGTTATCAAGTAATTATGGTAGCCGATTTGATACAAACTTAAGGTAGGGTTCCAATTCTCGAGAATAACATAAAAGAGGAACAGAGGAAGACAACATTTTACACGGTAAAGTCATGTTCCACAGGACAACAAAGAAAATTTATATAACTTTCACGAAATAATGTTCTATACAAGCAACTATCAGATTTAAAACATAAATACAGTTGTGTCTTATTCCATATAAAATATCACAAATTATTTAATAAATATGTAACATTAGCTGAAAAATAACTTGAGTTATGTTACAGACAAACACCAATGTGAAAAATATCCTAACTTTTATCTATTATCAGACAACAAATGAAATACGAAGACAAAATTAGAAAAACACCTAAAATGCCTCAGTATCTTGTGTTGAAATTTCGATAACTTTTATATCTTTTTGTTCCGTTTTCCCTAAAAAAAAGTTCGATTTAGGAAAAAGTGAAAACTGTATAGATGATGAATGTCTTTTAACTGTACAAGAAAGTGTTATCCCGCCGCGAACTGCTGTCAAGACTAGGGCGATGTAGTTCGTAACGTATCATATTTCATTCATGAACTGACGAACAAGGAAAATAAGTTTCCGTTTATATTCTTTAGAATTTGGAGAGTCTTGGATTTACAAATTGTTAAAAGAAAAAAATATCTTAAACAAGAAATTAAATATAGTTGTAATAAACAAAAAAAAATCGATTCGAAACGGTAAAGGTAATACCGGCATACTTCCAGGAGACTAAACTGAATAACCATGTCTGAAACATCATGTGGAGAGAAATGGCTACTTTTGTGTAAAATACCTATTTGAAGACTTGTGGTCGTATCATTCATTATCACAATGTGTTTTTGTTGTTGGCATCGTAAAAGGGAATGTGTTTTACGTTTAATTTTCAATAAAATAAAAAACCACAATACATGTAAGAACATTTAAACCTATTATCCACACTGTCTACTATCTGTCGACCTACATAAAATGTCTGTTTCTAAGTATGATAGTCCAAGAAAGAAGGTACTGAACGTAGCCGTTTCTTTGACATCGTCTTCTGCCACTTCATGGACAACTCTCATTTAACCAAAAAGTGGGATTTAACTGTCACTCTTGTATCGTACCGAAACTTACATGTTGCGAATTGTAATTTTGAGTTAAATTTATTCAATATATAATTGTATGTTCTTTCATTAATCATGCTGACGTTGCGTAAGCTATATTCAGTGTTATAGTTTTATTGTTATTAAGAGCAAAGAAATTGAAATACTAGGAAGGGAATTTTGTGAAACTCAGGACTTAAACTGTGGGAATGTTAACGAGTTGGTCACGTAAAATAAAGACGTATTAAAAGGGATCTAATAAGTATTTTATTAAAATGGCAGGAAGTATCAGAATGTAACGTGATATTGAAATTGAGAAATTATTAATATAAACAAATAGACTTTTATTTCTAGGTGCTGTATTTTTACCCTATTCTTTGCTGATTTATATCATTTGTACCAATATATGGAATTCCTTGAAATTAGCTTTATGAACGAAGACGAGATACACGTTTAATTATTTTTAACTGTTATGTAATACTCTGTTAGAAATGCTATATTTTTGTTTTAAACGTAAATACTTTTAAAAATATAATGTTTCATAATGAAACAACTCGGTATTTTAAAAACATGCGTTTTTCTCTTGGAAAACCAAGTTTTCTTTCTGTTTTTTTTTTTCATTCGACACTGATAACCATGGAAAGCGTATAATGCTGAATTACTACGTTCGATCCCTCTGTGGCCCGGCACCAAGCGTGTTAAGGCGTGCGACTCGTAATCTGAGGGTAGCGGGTTCGCATCCCCTTCGCGCTAAACATGCTCGCCCTTTCAGCCGTGTCATCCTTTAACTATGCAGGGCTCAGCTTGACATTTTCCTTTATATTTAACAACACTATACCAATTAGAAATCTCTTAGAAAAAATATTAAGCCTAGAAACTGCCTGTAGTTAAGTTCCTTAGAATTTACAAACAAAACTCAGAAGGAAACAAATAGTTCATCCATTTAAAAGTGACATCAAAATGTAACAATCTATAGATAATGACGCCATTAAAACGTAATATTGATAACTGTCAGAACAACGTAATTTAAAATACATTCACACATTAAATAGTAGGTTTCATAAGCCTTTTTGAACTGCTTGTCGATTACTTACTATAAACTAATATAATGTTTCGAAATAATTTTAAAATATACCTTTTATAGTCGGGTGACAGGAAATGTGTTTTATGTTTAATTTTTAATAGATAAAAATAACTATATATGTTAAACACATCATTCCTACTGTTTATCATCTGTCGACCTGAAAAAAAGTCTGTTTTCTACAAGAACTTGAAGACACATATATAATTATCTTCATTGTACACAGGATTTGTGTACTGAATTTGTTAACATTGAATTACAACAAAACTTATATAACTGAATTATATATTGAATAACTTTAACTCGTCTGATATTTGATACCTTTGTAAAATTATCAGAACTCATCTTAATATTCTTCTAAAGTCAGTCTGTTATCTCTTTATATATAAAGAACATTTACTTAAACTCGTGTATCGACTATTATTATACAGAAATTATTTTTAATATTTGGGTTGGTAATAATAGCTTTTCAAATTTTATACTCACACAATACGTAACGAGTTACATGACACATAAAAAAGTGAAATAGTATATTTTAAAAGACTAGTAAGTTTTTATTTACTGAACAAAAGATAGTGTTATGTCTGATAACTGATAGCCTGTGTACTGTATTATTATAAAACAGATAATTAGTTTCTTAGTTTAACTATATTGCATGTTTTATGTAATTGTCTTAACTCCGGAACTCGAAACAGAACCAACCTGTTAAAGTACAGGAAGCATCCTACACTGTTGAACTATCTAAACGTTGGAACCATAAACAAAATATAAATTGTAAAGTATAGGAAGTCGATTAGTATTTTATTTTGTGTATCTGATGATGAAAAATCAATAGCAATCTTACGGTGTAGCGATTAACTATAGAAAACACTTACACTTTATTAATTAACTGTAAACATTCCCGTATGGAGTCTATTTTGAAACATATACAGTTGAACATGACCGTGTGGGATAAGGCGTTCCACTCGTAATCTGAGGGTCGCAGGTTCGCATCCCCGTCGCGCCAAACATGCTCGCCCTCTCAGCCGTGGGGGCGTTATAATGTGACGGTCAATTCCACTATTTGTTGGTAAAAGAGTAGCCCAAGAGTTGGCGGTGGATGGTGATGACTAGGTGTCTTCCCTTTTGTCTTACACTACTAAATTAGGGAAGGCTAGCGCAGGTAGACCTTGTGTAGCTTTGCGCGAAATTGCAAAACAAAAAAGCAAGTGCCGACCAATTTTTATTAAACACTAGTTTGATCATTACACAGACATTGTACTATATGTCTAACAGTTCTATCAAATATTGTCAATGTTACATATGTTATTTTCACGTTACATTGTTATCAATCTATGTATTGTCGAGTACAACGTTAAATAAATCTTATCTTTGTGGTGAGAGTCTTTTTCTGAAATGGAGAGTTCTGTTCCCTGACAAGCGCTTGAGAATAGAATATCTTGGCTCATGGTGTTTTTCCACACATGCTGTAGCTCTATCAGTTTGAATTTAGACACTCGAAACCAAAGAACCAGTAAACGTTACATTATAGTTGTTTTCATAAATCTTCACATAAAACACGATGTTACTGTACACATTAAAATATTTCTATTTTTTTTTGCACAAAACATAAACGATACGATGACTAACTCAGTTCTGTGGCAACCCGACAAGAAAAAAGAACTTTTTAATCTCTAAATTTCTAAATATGTACAAGTAAAGAAGACGACAGATAAACCTTTGCAAATAATTAGGTAAGAGTTTCAGATGTTTGAAACTGTAGAGCTTTATAAACCGGTACAAATGACTTCTGTCATGTGACAAACAGTAGTTTCTCATCACACTAAACTAAGGGTATGTGAACTGTTCTGCTATGGCTAGGTGGTGAGTGAGCTCGACTCGAAAGTTGCAATGCCCGTCTCATGAAACTTGTTGGCCCATTTAGCCAAAGAGGCGTTATAAGTGGCGATTATCACCATAATTTGTAAATAAAAGAGTAGCAAAAGTTGGCAGTTGATATGAATGACTATTTGCCTTCTTTCTGTTCTCACACAACGTAATTAGGTACAGCTAGCGTAGGTAATTCTCGTGTAGCTTTGTGGGAAATTTAAAAGCCAAACAAAGAAACAAAGATTGTGTCTATATGAGTTAGGGTAGTAAATTCGTCTTTGCAGCTTCTATACTTTTGGTGAAATAAAATAAATGTCTATATAGACACCTGTGTATTCTAAAGTTAATATAACATGATTTAAGCTAAGTAAACAACACTAGTTTATATGTGACTAAATAATAACATTAATTTTAAACATATTCTAACTTATACTTATTATCAGACTTCTTTACAAGGTAATAAATACAATACAATAAAAATCAATTTTCTATTATTTACCAATAATTTAAGTTCGAGGTCCGGTTTATTGATAGTTTAACTGTAAATGTTTCAAAATAGACTCTATACGGGAATGTTTGTAGTCATTTAATAAAGCAGATGTGTTTTCTGTGGTTAATCACTACACTGTAATACTGATATTCATTTTTCGTCATCAGGTACATAAAATAAAATATAAACGACTTTCTCTACTTTACAATTTAGATTTGTTTACAGTTCCAACTTTTAGAGAATTCAACTGCGTAGGATTCTAAATAGATTAACACCAGAAAAAACACATCGTTATATCACAGTATAAGAATATGTTTTCTATATAATACCTGGTCCATAATAATGGGTGGCGCGGGTGAATCATACATGACATGGGGAAGTGGTCACTGGTGATTTCATCATGTACTTTAAAGTTAGATATTCTGTTTACCATGTCCTTGGGTGCGATGATGAATCGAGTACATCGTATGAGCCGTTGGCGGCTGAGAAGTGTGTAGGTGTATGGTCATTAATTAGGTGCATTTTATTACTAGAGATAAAAATTTTTATGCACTCTCCTCTGCGTGTGTCTCTGTTACCCCTTAATTATGTTTGCGGTGAATTAAAATCCCCAATAATAATTGGTTTGGGTTTACGATTAACACATTTTTGAAGGAAGTTAATGTCGATATCTTTGGTTGGTGAGCAATATATGGCTAGAATCGGAATAGTTAGCCGGTTGTTAAAGTGTATATTACAAAAAATGGTTTCATTAATGTTAGATTTAAAGGAATCTTCTATCGAGATTAAATGCGATATTTTCGTACTTAAGTAAGCTATTATACCTCTGTTGTTTTCTGAGTGAGGTATGCTGTGCGTGATGAATCCGGGGATTGTGGTGTTTTGTTTCTCTCTGCAAAGTGTTTCTGAAACGATGATTATGTTGGCGTTTATATGTTTGTTTATGTTGAATATTTCTATCCTTTTGTCTTTGAGATTTCCTTGGCAGTTGATGTGTAAGATTTTAATGTGTTGTATCATTGTGTTGTTTTATTTCCCTTGCATGAATTTTGAGTGAAAGATGGTGTGGTTTGAGGTGAGGAAGGTTAAAATAATAACTTGCAAGGCTACAAACAACCTTGAGTGACTCGTGCCTCGATTCGAATGAGGGGAGATCACTCAATTCTATTAGCATTGCTAGTAAGTTTGTGGTGAAATCTATGGGGTTGAATGCTTGTGTTGTTTTCGGGCGTCTTACGTCCGCGTAAGTACGTGTTAGTTGAGGTTGAGAGTGTTTGATTTGCGAGTCTGCTGGAGTTTGTAGTAAAGGTTGTTTGGTGATGTGGGTGCCGTGGGATTGATTGTTATTGTTCGTGGTTTTGAAAATAAATCTATTACGTATTTGAGTGTATTTGGGGCAGCCTTTGTAACTGGCTGCGTGAGGGCCCTGACAGTTTGCGCATCTCACTTGGTTACGCTAGTTAGGACACTGAGCAACCTCGTGAGGTCCGCCACATCTCGCACATCTGTCCTTGGCCATACAATTTGTTTTTGTGTGTCCGAACCTTTGACATTTGTAGCATTGAATAATGGGTTTTTGGTGTGTTTTTTCCGGTTCGGTCGTGTGTCTCTTGAAAAATAAGAAGCAACCGTTTTTTAATAATTTGTCTTGATCGTCTTTTTTGTTGACGGTTACCTTGATCAGTGGCGTTTTTTGTTTCGTTCTGAAGGAGATAATTCGGTTTGATGATACAATGTCGTAGCCTTGCGTTTTTAATTCATCTGTGATTTCATTGTCTTCGATGTCGAAATCGACACCTCTGATAATGACAGTTAATTTTGGCGTGTTGTTTTTTGGTGTAGTAATGTTGGCTTGGACCCCGAAGGCATCCTTGGGCCAGTGGGCCAAAATATGTGCAAACTCTTGTGGTTCAGAGCATTTTAACATGATTCTTCTATTAGGAAGACGTTTGATGTCCTTAAACTGAATGCCCGGGTAATAGGCCCTCAGTTGTTTGACTATCTGTGGGATGCGTGTTGTGTTGTTTACTCCCTCAATGAACAGAGTTGGGATTCTGTAGTGAGGAGAATCGTGTGTTTGTGTGACAGTGGTGGAGTTCATAGAATTAGTGGTGTTGTTAGTATTCAGGTTAGTTGCGTTATTTTTGTTAGAACTAGTGGCTTTGTCATTATTAACATTGGTTACGTTATTAACACTTTTATTTTTAGTATTGTTAGTAGTGTCGTTAGGGTTAGTAGTATTGTCAGAAACTATACTTACCTTATCCTTTTTCTTCTTTAGTCTCCTCTTGTTTGATGTCGCATTTGCTTCTTGAGATTCTTGTCTCGATAATTCTTCTGCTCCTGAGTATTCACTTTCAGAACTTTCTGTTGAACTGCTCTGGGATTCTGAGGCTGGTCCTATGATCGCCTTGTTTAACATTTCCATTATTTCTTCATTTGATAGGGCTTTTACGTTAGATCGCGTTGCGATCTTCCTCTTCTTCATCCTGTTTTACTAGTCTTGATAAGGACTAAGGGTTAACCTTTTATAGTAAAACTTGGGAATTATGCACTTCAACAAAGTATACCTAGTCTTTAAAGTACGTGTCTCGCAGCTCTCGACTTACACGTCTGCTCTGCTTGACGGCGGCCTTGAATCTGTTCAACTTTTAGAGAATTCAACTGCGTAGGATTCTAAATAGACTAACACCAGAAAAAAACACATCGGTATATCACAGTATAAGAATGTTTTCTATATAATACCTGGTCCATAATAATGCTGTAGGTACTTCTGTTTGAGATACGTTTAATAGAATATGAAACGACTTTCTGTACTTGTTTGTTTGGTTTGTTTTGGAATTAAGCACAAAGCTATACAATGGGTTACTTGTTCTCTTCCCACCATGAGTATCGAAACCTGGTTTTCAGCGGTGCTTCCTGTATTTACTTCAACACGTTGATTCTATTTCAAATTCCAACATTAAGGCAATTGCATGTAACTTACTATATAATCAAAGTAAGAAACTAATTATTCGAAAATTGTCATAGGGGACTTTAATTCCCCAAACAGAGCTAAGAGAAAACAAACACGCATAGAGGGTCAATTATAAAAAAAAAATATATATATTTCTATAAACACCATGCTTCTATTTAACGACCATACATCTATACACTTTTCAGTTGCTAACAGCTGATATGATGTACTCGATTTCATCATAGCTCCCAAGAACACAGTAAACAGAATCTTTTGCTTTAGTGTACATGATGAAATCACCAGGGACCATTTCCCCATTTCCTGTGTAATTCATCAGTGCCATCCCACAGCGAGGTACACATACACTAAAACACTGGTTCACTTTCAATGCTTCACTAGATTTCTATCCACCACACTCAACTGAACATGTTAACAATAAAATAGAATTAGACAACTATGTTAAGCAAGTTACTAAAGTCATACACAAAGCCATTAAAAACACAATTCCAAAAACAAGGAAAAAATGCTCATATAATCAGTGAACTTTAACACCGGAAATTCACTCACTAATAATCAAACGTAGGCAGTTAAGACAAACACACTTTGCAACACACGACCTGACCATGTACTTTATGGAAGTGTGTGTGTGATTCCTTATAGAAAAGCCACACCGGTCTATCTGCTGAGTCCACTGAGAGGAATCCAGACCCTGATTTTGAAATTGTAAATCCGTAATGAGCCATGGTAGGAAGTATTGACCAGTGGATACACCAATGTTATCCAAACACAGAAACAATTCATCTAACTGAGCCTGGATACGAAGGAGCAATGGTAGATCGTCTGTTCTGAAAAACATGGCCCTCCGAGGAAGCAAAACACGACCCCAGGTGGGATGTGGCGTTAAGGATCGACGTTTTGAAGCATAGAGTAAAGAGAGTTGCAAACAGCAGAGGAGTAGAGGATGTTCATGAGACTGTGTACAACCTCTGTATTGGGGAATTGCGAAAAGTCCCGATGCAAAGCCGAAGCCCCTGATGATGAATGGGATTCAGAAACTTCTAGTCGGAGGTCCTAGCAGAGCCACAGATCAGTGACGTATAGTCTAGTTTGATAGAATAAGAGCACGATATATCTTTAGCATAGAACATCGATCAGATCCACAAGTGGTACAAGAGAAGACATAGAGGATGTTCAGTACTCTTGTACATTTGACTGGAGGCTGATTTATGTGTGGTATAAAGGTCAGCCTACGGTCAGAAATAAACACTAGAAACTTTGTCTCAAAGACCACGGGTACCACAACTTCACCGATACAGAGTTCAGGATTCATGTAAATACCCCATTGACGACATAAGTGCATGAGACGATTTTAGAGAGAGAGAAGTGAAAACTGTTCGCTGTGAGTTACTTCAGTAAAGGATTGAGGGCGGTCTTTGGCTGCCGCTCAATATGCCTAACGACTGAAATGAGATGTGAATTTCGTTGACAAATGGAAAGCAGCTAGTCATCACCACCCACCGCCAACTCTTAGGCTACTTTTTTACCAACGAATAGTGGGGTTGATTGTAAAATTATAACGCACCCAAAGCTGAAAGACCGAGCATGTTTGTTGCAACGGGAATTCGAACCCGTGACCCTAAAGTTACGAGTCGAACGCCTTCACCCATCCGGCCATGCTGGGCCTTATATATGAAGTACAGAAGGTGTTTGAAATGATAAAGGTAATACTGGCAGACTGCCAAGAAGTACAAGATATTGTAGTGAACAGCCATGTGACAAAACAACATTGACAGAGAAATGGCAACTTTTCTGTATTTTGCACTATTTCTTGTGACTTTAATAAAATACTTATTAAATCAATTTCATTAGGACTTTACTTTACGTGATGAAATGCTTAATATGCCCAGAGTAAAAGTCTTAAGTGTCTTAAATATCAAAGTCTTAATTTAAATTTGTTTATCCTAAATTACAATAAAATCTATACAGCTGAATATATTGTACGCAAGCAACGTACGCGTAATTAAAGGAATAACATGCAATTTCATACTGAAGAGCTGTAACGCAAAATTACCTTTCGTTATTCTCGTAAACTGGGTCCCACGTTACGGCCCTCCCCCCCCAGTGGTTTAGCGGTAAGTCTGCGGACTAACAACGTTAAAAATTGGATTTTGATACCCGTGGTGGGCAGAGCACAGATAGCCCATAATGTAGCTTTGTGCTTAATTCAAAACAACAACAAAACCCTACGTTACGTTTCTATCAAATATGGTTATCATAATTACTTGATAACCAATTTCAGGAAATAAAGTTTAGAGATGTATTTAATGTTTAATGAAATAAATTTCATTTGGAGTTACAAACGGTAGAACTGTGTCACCTTGTGTAATAATGTTGTAAATAGAATATAATTCCTTTTATTATGAAGTATTTTTCTAATTTCGCTGTTACTGTCATTTATAATATTTCCTTTACCTTTTATTAAATAGTTATTAGATCTTTTAACTAGCAAATGTAGGATGTTTTGATTAAATGGAAATTTGTTTTTGACTAAACCAAGGTTGAGGTCAAAGTTGAAACGCAAAAATTCTTCTTCTGTCATCAGCGTGTACAATTATTTGAGACTTCCTTATATATAAGGTTCTCTCGTTAAGTCTTCAAGGCTTCAGAGAGTAAAAAAACTGCTGTCGTTAGCAAACATCACACTGATAATATTTTATAATGATTTCATGTTTAACTCAAGTTCTAGCAAGTAATGTTTCATGCACATTGTATTTATTTTAACAAGATATTCTTGTCTAATATACTGATGAAATAAAACGTGTGCAGTGTAAGTTAGGAGATAGTGTAGTGATGTGATATATTTTTAGAACTCGACAATCAATTCACTGGAAAAGTTGTCAAACGAAACCCAAAACCTGAACTCTTCTGAATAGTTCACGTTGTTTTATCACGAGAATAATGGCTTAAGATTAATGAGAGTAATGAAATACACTGCTGGCCAAAATCTTAAGGCCAATGAACATAAAGAAAAAATATGCATTTTGCGTTGTTAGACTCAACCACTTAGCTAAGTAGAGCTTCGAAAGATGAAAATATGAAAACGGAAAATAAAAATAAAAAAACATTTTAGCATTTAATAGAGAAAATATGAACACTATGAAATTAGCCTAAATATTAGCTATTCAAAAGTTTAAGACCATACCAAAAAGAAGTCCCAAACAGGGTAGCAAATGCCCAACAAGAGGTCTCAATTGTGAGTTGGACGGCCGTATTGCGAATAACTTCAAACATTTGCTTTGGCAAGGTCTATATAAGCGTTTGCAGAAGGCTAGCTGGAATGTTATTCTAAGTGGTGAAGAATGCTTTACGAAGACCATGCACTGTTTTGAATTGACGTCCATTTCTATAGGCTTCTCTTGCCATCCACCCCCAAACATTTTCAATGGTGTTCACTTCGGGCGAACACGCTGGATGGTCAAAAAAGAATCACGTTATTCGTCCTGAAAAATTCCTTTGTCCTACAAGCATTGTGGATTGCAACATTGGCCAGCAAAAAGATCCAGTTATTTCCACACAAGCGATGGCCTACCCTCAATAAGGATGCTCTCTCCAACATGCCAATGTAGCCAGCTGCTGTTTGACGCCCCTGTATATCCTGAAGCTCCATTGTTCCAGGAAAGGAGAAAGCACCCCTGATCATGATGGAACCTCCTCCACTGTGTCGTGAAGAAGATGTCTTAGGTGGGATATCCTTATTGTGCCAGTAACTTTGGAAGCCATGTGGACCATCCAGGTTAAATATTTTCTCATCAGAGAACAAAACCTTCGTCCACTTTTCTACGTCACGTGTTTGGTGCTTCTCAGCAAAGTTTTACCGAGCTGTATTGTGGTGTGGAAGGAGGCGTGGCCTATGAAGACGTTTACGATTTTTAAAGCCTTTCTCTCGTAGTTGCCGACTTATTGTTCTTGAGCTGCATTCTGCATCCATAAGGGCCTTAATTTGGTTCGACGATCGGCTGGTGTTTTGCCGGACAACCACTCGAATCCTTCTGCTCAAATCCAGCGTAATTTTCTTGTGCCGACCACTTGAAATTCTTGTTCCGTATCCCTCAGGGTCTTTTAAGCAATCTGCAACAGTAGTTTTACTACGTCCAATATCACCAGCGGTAACATGTTGAGAGAGACCTTACTTTGGAAGCTCGACAATTCTGCCACATTCAAAATTTGTCAACTTTTTAGTCTTTGCCATGTTTTTACCTAATGTAACACAGGAAATGTAAGTTGGAGATGTTGACAACGCTAATGCTTTAACACAAATGACAACATTTCATTACGTGTTTACCGATTAACTCTTCCTTTCAGTATGGTCTTAAACATTTGACCAGCTGTTATTTAGGTTAATTTCATAGTATTCACATTTTCCCTTTTAAATGCTCAAAAGTTTGTTTTTTTTTCTCTTTTCTTATTTTCATCTTTCGATGATCTACTCAAATAAGTTGTTAAGTCTGACAACGCAAAATGCATGTTTTTTCTTTATGTTCATTGGCCCTAAGATTTTGGCCAGCAGTGTATGTATTTATCAAATTATATTGTACATTTTAGACACAGTTCTGTTAAAGTTCACCCATTATTTTAAAACAACCACATAATTTGTTCTTTCGATTTATTTCTAACTGGAAGGTAAATGGAACAAATAATTACAATTTAATGTGTAACATCAAATTAATAACATTAAACAAAACTTTTATCAGTTGTTTCCGTGAATATTTTCGAGGTTCTTAAATAACTCGGCAAAAATTGTAAGTGTTCTGAATCACTGACATTTTAACCTTGATGTTCATCTGATTCCTCACTGGTTCACTCGAAGTTTATTTTCCTTATTATTCAAATTAAAGATTTAAAAACGTGTGTAGTCTAGAAACAGTTGTATCAAGTTAACCAATGTATGAAAAATTAATTTCTTTGTGAAGTACATTTTTATTTAGCCCTTATTCGACCTTTGTTTAAAATTCAAGTAGCTAAGACTTAATATTTACACAAAATATTTGAGTTAAATTTATACGCCCCATATGCTTTCATATGGTGTGTATGAAAACAACTCATTTAGATTTACGACTCAACACTCAGGGGTTCGATTACCTTCGGAGCACTCAGAAGACAGCGTAATGTAGCTTTGGTATAAGAAAACATAAACATGCATCGATTTAATAGAACGGCTATTTGTTTCAAGTCTACTAGTTACATATTTTTGAAAAACAAGTGTTGTTAGAGAAAATACAGCATCAATTAATTTGTAATATAATTAAAAACAGTTTTCTGATATACCTTATGTCAAAATTATATTTATATAATATGTTATTGGATATTTTTGGCTTAATTTTATGCTAGGTTTAATATTTTTTGTTTCGAATTTCTCGGAAATATACGAAAAATGTTTGTTTTTGTTTTGTTTAATTTCGCACGAAGCTACTCGAGGGCTATCTGCTCTAGCCGTCCCTAATTTAGCAGTGTAAGAATAGAGGGAAGGCAGCTAGTCATCACTACCCAACGCCAACTCTAGAACTACTCTTTTACCAATAAATAATGGGATTAACCGTCACATTATACCGCCTCCACGGCTGGAAGGGCAAGCATGGTTGTGTGAAGGGGATTCCAACCCGCTACCCTCAGCGTACGATTCGAATGCCTTAACCATCTGGCCCTGCAAGGCCTGGTATAATAATATAAAAAGTACTAATTCCGTTGTTGTCAAACGTCATATTTTCAAGAAAGATATATCGTTAGTAGAGCGTTATGTTATTGCTTTCTAGAAAGCAAAATAAATAATATTTGGTATTCTGTGGTTAATGTCAAAATTTAAGCTGTCACATATGATAATTAATCATTTGTTTATTGAAAATTTGTAATAAACTCCAACTCCAACGTAAATTTATTATTTAATCAATAAAATAATGAAATCTACCAGAACCACTTGGTGACACACCGAAGCGCTGTGCCTCTCTCCTTTGAGCCTTGCCATCCTCCAGCAAGCTTAAAAAATACACTCGTAGACGTACGGATATGTTTTTGATACATAAATTTAGTTGTGAGAAAAATATACTGAACATGTACTTGTTCCTTTATTTTTTAGCAGTATATATAAAAATATAAACATTTACTTAAACTCATGTTACGAGTACTATTACACATAAATTCTTGTTAAATTTGGGTTGGTTATAATAGCTTTTTAAATTTTCCACGGTCATATTAATTCCAAATTACATTAAACATTAAGAAGTGTGAAATATTACACTTTTCATTTGCCGAAGCAAAAACAATACTATGTCTGATAATTGGTAGCCTGATAGCTGAAACCCATGGTATGCATAGGATGGATAGCCCATTGTATAGCTTTGTACTTGATTGTAAAACAAACCAAACAAACAAGAACATGAAGTTATTTGGTATTTTATTAAACGTCACTATTACAGAAGTATCTACAGTGTTATTGTTGACCAGTTATTATATACAAAACATATTCTTACACTGTGATATAACGATGTGTTCTTCTGGTGTCAGTCTATTTAGAATCCAATACTGCAGAACTGTCTAAAAGTTGGAACTATAAACAAAATCTAAAATGTAAAGTATAGGTTGACGTTTAGTATTCTATTTTATGTATCCAATGATGGAAAATGAACAGCTGTGTTACGCTGTAATTATTAATCACAGAAAACACAAAAAATGTTTTTTGATTGTACTGAATGTATTACCTGGTAAAAAGTCCAATAATGAGTTAGAATATGTTTACAATTGATGTTATTATTTTGTCATCTCTAATCTAGTGTCGTTTACTTAGCTTAAAGCATTAGTTTGTTGGTAATATTTAGATGTAGGTTTCATTGTAAAAATTAAAGACATTCACGAAAGATGAAAAAATTAACACACATTATGGTCCACTAGATTTACTAGAGTGTTGATGATATTTGGTTGTAAAACACAATAAGTAATTCTCAACACTAGCGCTCTCTATTCTAATATTTATTGTTAAACTATTACTGTTTATGTCCGTTTCCAAATGCCAGCCAATTTTTATTACACACTTGATTAAACATTATACTATGTGTTCAACAGTTCTGTCAAATATTGTCAATTTTAAATATATTTTTATTACGTTACATTTTTATCAAGCTACATACTATCGAGTATAACGTTCAATAAATCGATCTTTGTGGTGCGAGTGTCTTTCTGGAGAGTTCGGTTACCTGATGAGCGCGAGAGAATAGAATCTCGTGCCCCGTGGTGCTTTTCCACACGTGCTGTAGTTGTGTCACCTTGAAGTTTTGTCACTCAAACCAAAGAACCAGTAAACATTATATTCATAATTGTTTTCATAAATCTTCACATAAACCACGATGTTACAGTACACATTAAAATATCTTTAGTTTTTTATATTTACAAAACATGACCGAAACGATGACAAACCCGAAGATTTTTTATCCCTAATTTTTCTGAGTATGTACAAGAAAAGAAGACGACAGATTAACCGTAACAGGTAATTAGGTCATAGTTTCAGATTTTTGAAACTGTAGAACTTTTCATTACATGTTCCATTAATATTTTATAATTACAGTTACATCTAACTTGTATAACCAAACGATAATGATTGAAGATAAATAATCAATGATTTTATATTCTATGTAACATTTGTACTTTTTAATTCATTGTAAAAAGTTGGAAATAAAAAATTTCTTTCAAACAAAATGACACAGAATTTCATAATACTTAGATATCATCGTTATGGATCGGTATATTTCCAAAACTATTTATATTTGATATAATATTATAGAGTCAGCACTTTGGAACACAAAATTATAATAATTATCAAAATCATGGAAAAGGAATGACTATTTTACTCATAAATGTAATTTAAAACAGTACCACAACTTTAAAGTTAGCGCCACCTACTGTGATAATGAGTAAATAAAATTCAGTTCCAGACATGTGAAGAATTCTTTTAATTTTGCGATTTCTTTCTTTTATTATATTTTCAGGTTCAATTATAAAATAGTTACTAAAGTCATTTTTAGGCCTCACGTTGCCTTGTGGTTAACTGGTCCAGAACTATAAATCCGACAGGTTATGGTTCTGATCCCGAAGTTTGTTATAACCAAAATCAAACCAAAACAAAAATAAAAATGAGAAAATCGAAAGAATTCTCAGGTACAGCGTATAATGTGGAATATAAAATCCAACTTACGTTTTGGAGGTGACTGTGGAAGTAGGGCTCGAATTGCGGTGGGGTACATCATCTGTCAGTCTTAACCTCCTTTCGTTAGTCTCACATGAAGCAATAAAATAAAGGAATAGTGATATAAATTAAAATAATATGAATTAAAGTTTAAGATGTAGGTTCTGAAACGACATATTACAAAATAAATATTATGAAATAGCACATTTTATAAAATCCTACTGGTATTTAGTTTCTTAGTTCGGTTATAGTTCTCTCACAACCCCATAAGAAGAAAATAGGTAATTGTTTCAGATGTTTGAAACTTTAAAGCTCTATCAACCGCTAAAAATGACTTCTGTCATGTGACAAACAGGAGCATTCCGTCACTCAGGACCAAATGTACATCTTCCGTCCCGGTATGGACAGGTGATTAATGAGCTCGAATCGAAATCTAACGGTCTATGGTTCGAATCTCCGTCTCATAAAACTTGCTCACCTTTTTAATCATTGAAGCGTTATACGTGATGTTTAATCCCACAATTTGTAAGTAAAAAGGTAGCCAAGAGTTACCTTCTCTCTGATTTTACACAGCTAAATAAGTGACGACTAGTGCAGATAACCCTCATGTTGATTTCTGAGAAATTTAAAATCAAACAAATTTACAAAATACTGTTTCTAACAGTATGTCCACATGATTCAGGATAGAAATATCATCTATGCAGCCTGTATACTTTTAGTGAAATAAAATAAATGTCTCTTTTCACACTTGTATGGTGTGTTATAATAATAAAAACTAAGTATTGACTATGATATCGTACATCGAGGTTCGTTTGTTTTAATGTTACAATAGCTAAGTGTGTCTCAAACGATTTATTGATATATAAACTATTTGTGTATAGCAACTATGTATAAATTGTGTGCGGTGGTTGAAATAGATTTTCACTATTTACGTGGTAATATCCATTCCACCCTAATCACACAACTTTATTACCATTTACAGATTCAAGGTTATTTCTACAACTCATGAACCACGTTAACTGAAATGTTTTACATGTAAATGACAAATAATCACTCACAGTTTCCTTTTAGCTCAGTCTGTCCCTCAACATGTCTCTATGATACTGTAATTTGATTTTTTTGACGTCAATGTTACTGGAATCTTTCTGATTGGTTGTGATGTTCTTAGAAGTATGCATATCATTAAATATACTACTATAAAAGTAATGTATCCCACCGCCGTTTAGTTATATATCTATCTACTCTTTAACGAAACGTAAGTTTTTCATAATTCTATAAGAATTGGTGATATTTTATTTGAAAATATGTCGTTATAGCAGTTATAATGAATATTAAAGATCTTATGTACTCATTTGAATAATTTTTATTATTTGTTGGTAGAAACTAATTTGTTTTCAGTTTACAAGATGTAATTTCGCCACGTATATGGTAACTTTAACGTTTTTCTAACTATTATTAAACTGTCTGTTTTGATTATCATACGGGTGTTGGTTGTTAAATATAATCTGTCTTTAAGAATGAAGTTTGAATTTTCTTGTTTTAGTAAGTTAGAAACTTCTTTCTTAAAGAAAGCTTCTATCTAACAACCAACAAGATCCGCATGATCAATCAAATATAAAATCATTTTTGCTGTTAAACTGTAATAAGGAAATAAATGTATTTTAAAATCATAGGTCAGATGTCGAGCGGTTCTTTTAATGGTTTTAGTGTGCCTATGATAGATCATGATTCTAATTCTTCTATAAATTCCTACTTCCGTGCATAAAAAGTACCTGTGTTCTAATACATCCGAAGCTAGCAAGATATAGAATTCGTAAGTTGTAATAACTTTCGAACCTTTATTTTACGCTTTGTTAAATTTCACTAACTACATAAATACGAATATTAATAGATCAGAGAAATGAAGACTACAACAATTATTATACTGTTGATGTTTACAACACTGTTGGAATCAACTCCAGGTGAGATTATAAATTCTTTGACACTGAATTCATACAAACAGTTTAAATGTTATGATAGAAATATCAATTAAAAGTTTGTCTTTATCATTTAAAAACCTACTACAATGTTTTATTTATTGTTTGTCATGGATGGAGGTTTTCAAGATTAATATTTAATAAAAGTAAGATAGTTTATAACAAAAATGTGTATCTAGAAATTCGAATATTGTCTACGTTTCTAATGAATGAGTGTGAAAATAATACTTCTGTTGACGATTATATATTTTACTGGAATTTAAAGTAAGAATTCAAATTACTTCGAAATGATTTCATATGTTAACAACAATACAGGGTAACACAACCATACTATTTTATAAGACTTCTCCTTATAACTTTGAAAGTAAATCTTTTAATTGAAATTCTGTTTGTTACAACTGAATATAAAACTGAAATTAATGCATGTTAACAATAACAGATAATCGTTTCAGATGTGTTTTGTTATTAATGAACGAGTGTATTAAATCATTTACATTTAATACGACAGTTGTTTGGTGATTTCATCTAGTGTGATGATGTTTGTTATAACAGTGTATAGTTGTGAAAACAATATACCTATTTCATGCCATGTAAGACGCACTTTTTTCTTTCAAAAATACCTTAATCCCTATATGCCTTCCAAAACAAAAGCGATTGGTTAAGTAATGAGGTTAGCTTAGGATCTAATGAAATCAGCCTCTCGTATAGATCGTAAACTCATTACTTACCAACTAAGAATTTTCAATGGCATAAAATATTCAATTTAACTAATATTGTCCATATACTGGGGAGTGTATGATATATTTACTCAGTAACTGTTACAACCAAAATCAAGTATGCATCAAGGTGTTGGTAACTGTGTTAGTTTGTTTTATTGTTTTCTTAGAATTTTTTTCCAATAACGTAATTTTAAGAGTTTTTATGAACATAGTGTTTATCGGTTAGGCTTCACAAATAGATAAATAGGGAGTAAAGAAAATATATTAAAACATTATCAGTGATATGTCTTCTAATTATGTGATTTTTTTTTAGTGAGTGACGGTGTGGGGACTTGCCGAGATGGCATCATATGTTCAGGAATATACGCTTGTTGTGATGTTCCTCCTACCTATTGTTGTTTTAATGGTGTTGGAATTGAAAGTGGATCTGGTATCGGGTTGGCAAGTGGATCTGGTGTCGGATTCTTAGGGTAAAAGAGAAAACAAAACTGAGTATACTACAGTTTTCACATGGAATTTCTTTATCAATAAAAAATAAAAATAATTTGTGTATTTGGTCAGCTTTGTGCCTACTAATAAACATAGGAGGGATAGAAACTTCAACTTTAACATTGTAAGTCACTTCTTTCTCCACAAAGGTAAATGAATTTAAAGCCTCTTATAAACAATAAAGCTTAATATTTTAATCGTAAATATTAGAAAACTTTCACATATTGCTAGCTTTGATAATTTCTTTCTGTTTCTGTCTAATAACAGGAAACATGTTCGACAATCGAAAACATTATTTGGGCCATACAATGAAACGTGTAATGAAATGTTTTATAAAAACATCTATATCTCAAGAGTAAAACAGAACAATAATGATTGTGGATAAGTAATCAATGATCTTTTATTTTTATGTCACAAAACATTATGCGAATTTAGCATTTCATTGTAATAAAGTTGGAAAAAAAAGATTTCTTTCAAATAAAATGACTCAGGATCTCATCATACTTGGATTTCATCGTTATGCAGCAGTATATATTTCCAAACCTGATTATGTTTCGTAGAATATTATGGAGTCAACACTTTGCAACATGTAATTATAATAATTATCAAAATACTGAAATATGAATGTAAACCTTATTCATAAATAAAATATAACACACTGCCATCTTCTGTAAAAAGTAAACAAAATACTGTTTCAGACATGTGAAGAATTCTTGTAATTTCGCTATTTCTTTCTTTTATATTTTCTGCTTTCAATTACAAAATAGTTATTAAAGTAATTCTTAACTCTCGCATTGTATTCTGGTTAACTAGTTCAGCACTATAAATCTGAGAGCTTATTGTTCGAAACCCGTTGACGAGAAACATTCTACGCAATTTTTATTTCGTGATATATTTTGGTTTAATTTAAATTAAGGTTGAGGTCAAGGTGGAAACGTAAAAATCGTGATCCAGTTTGTGTCCTAAATAAAGGTGTTTAACGTTATTTCTTTATAACTGAGTACAATAAATTAAACCAAACTATAACCATATGTATTACATTGATTTAAGGTTACCTAGGATTCTAAGATTATAACTAAAATGTCTAAATCTCATGGTAATAGTTCTAATACTCACCGTTTCTAAGAAGCTTATTCTTTCATTACAATGGAGATGAACAACAGAATGATTTATTTCTGTAATATGACAGAACGGTACAAATATCTGAAAACTTTGTGTTAAAAGAACAAAGTCACATTGCCTATTTGCTCTCTTCATTAGGGAATAATACAACGGATTTAAATGTTCTAACTATTATAACTTATCGTAATGCCATAAGGGACTATTTGAAGGCGTTGAAAAGCTGTTTCGGAATTTAGTTTCATGCATGAAAAACAATACTGAAGGTAAAACATTTGTGTTCAACCTTATCTTAACAATACCGACAATAGCAAAACTTATGGAGTTGGAAATAAAAACGTTTGGATGAAGACAAAAAAAAAAAAATATAATGTGTTGTGTTTATGGAAGAAACACTAAAGCTATTTTCTAACGTCCATAATATTTAATTACCGACCAAAGGGAAGACAGCGATTTAAAAACAACGCTTGATGTAATCCTAATAACTGCCGTAGCTATAATTTTCGAAGATAGTAGATTGTAGAGGTTAATAAAGTATTTACAAAACGTTGTTGTTTAAAGTTTCTAGCTGGAGGACCTGGAGTAGGCTGTAAAAACAGTTAACGTATTAAACGTTTATTCAGAAATTCACAATATATACATGTAGGAAGTCGTTGACTTTTCAGCTTTTATAACCCTTATATAATTCTCTTCATTGTACAGAGAATTTGTTGACATTCAATTACTGTAATAAGTGTAGAACTGAATAGCTTGTACACAAGTAACATAACCAAGAAAAATAAAATAACACATAGTTATATATTGAATAACTTTAACTCGTCTAATATTTGATAGCTTTGTAAAATTATTAGGAGTCATTTTAATTTTGTTTTAATGTAAAAATATTTTCTTAAACTTCATGAAACAATTGACACGATATAGAAATTATTTTTATGTTTCGGTTTATTTCGTTATAATGGTATTTTAAAAAGTATATGGCGTATATCAAATTACATTAGACATAGAAGTGTCAAATGCTACATTTTAAAATATTTGTAAGTTTTCATTTACTGAACCAGAAATAGTATTATTTCTGATAGTTGGTAGTTTGTGTACTGTATTATTATTATACGGATAAATAGTTTATTAGAGTGATTATACAGCAAGTTACATGTGATTGTCTTAACCCCGGAACATGAAACAAAACCAATATGTTAAAGTACAAGAAGCAACGCTAAAATTCGGGATCCAAAACCAATTGTGGGCAGAGCAGAGATAGCCCATTGTATAGATTTGTTCTTAATTCCAAAATAAATCAAACAAACAAGTATAGGAAGTTGTTTAGTATTTTATTTTATGTATCTAATAAAGAAGAATGAATAGCAGTATTACGATCTTGTGATTTACCACAGAAAATATTTCTATTTTATTAAGTAACTAAACACTTTAACGTTAGGAATCTATTTTCAAACGTATTTAGTTGAACTATCAATAAGTTTGTACCTCGAACTTAAACTATTGTATTGAATGAATTACTTGGTAAAGATCCTGATAATTCGTATAAGTTAGAATATGTTTAAAATTAATGTTATTAATTAGTCACATATAAACTAGTGCTGTTTATTTAGCTTATATTATAATAGTTTGTGAACAGTTAGGTTTGGCCTGGCATGGCCAAGCGCGTAAAGCGTGCGACTCGTAATCCGAGGGTCGCGAGTTCGCGCCCGCGTCGCGCCAAACATGCTCGCTCTCCCAGCCGTAGAGGCGTTATAATGTAACGCTCAATCCCACTATTCGTTGGTACAAGAGTAGCCCAAGAGTTGGCGGTGGGTGGTGATGACTAGCTGCCTTCCCTCTAGTCTTACACTGCTAAATTAGGGACGGCTCGGTGCAGTGGGCTAACAACCTACTCACTTAAATACTTGTTGAAGAATCCGCAAGCGATTGCGACCCCATGTTTCTAGATGGAATCTAATGGTGATAACTAATTGATATTTAGATTTGGGTTTGATTGTAAAAAAAAACATTTATGAAATATCAAAAATTAATAGACATTATGGTAAACTAGATTTACTGGTGTTGATGATGCTTGCTTGTAAAACACAATATGTAATTTTCTATAATAACGCCTATAACAGGCGTTATAGAAAACGACGGGTCCGTGTAGCATGTATTTTTTGAGGGTACTTCAGGTTCGTGTAGGAAACTTCGGGAGCCGTTTGGGGGGTGGAACAGTCTGAGGAGGCTCTGAACAAACCGGATGATGCTGGAGCGTCCGTCGTTTCAGTGGAGGCTCAGGCCTCTTTGT
Source organism: Tachypleus tridentatus (assembly GCF_004210375.1). Taxonomy (NCBI): domain Eukaryota; kingdom Metazoa; phylum Arthropoda; class Merostomata; order Xiphosura; family Limulidae; genus Tachypleus; species Tachypleus tridentatus. Next base: position 163,074,208 of record NC_134831.1, on the reverse strand, counting down.
CGGGTGGTGGGGGTTGAGAGCTGTGATGGCACCCACGCTCTTACCACCCCGGTATGTGTTGGGTTAGGATCCTACAAGGAGGGTCCAATCTCCTCTGTTCAGGGGGTCGGCTGGGGAGATGGCACCTCTGAGGTGGCCCAGGCTTCTCCTGCTGGGGATTCTAAGGGACCCTGTGCCCAGACCTTGGGTATTCTGTCCCCTTTCTCTTCTCTGCCGCTGTGTTAATTCCAACCCCGACGTTGGACGAGCTCCCATCACCTGGCTTGTTTGACTGTTTGGTCGACTTCCCCAGACTGACCAATCTCTAAGGGCTGGGAGAGGAGAGTGAGGGGGAGTGGGGGCCCTGCAGACTCATGTCTTTTCCAGACGTAGTTCTGGATGTTCCTGTGTTCCAGCAGCGTTTGTCGGATGCCAGTGGCCATAGCTGCGAAACGGGATTGGGGTCGAGTAGCCACAAGAGGCCGATAACCCCCTGCATCCATCTATACAATCAAAGCAGCAGCGTCACTGATTCCTCCCCTCTGATTGGCTGATGGGTATTTATTGCATTACGTTAAACATTCCGGGGAAGCGTGGCATTGTTAAGCAATTATACGCATTCTCCCTCTTTAATTGCTTTGTGGTTGATACAATATTTTTGCAGGAAACCCATTTTGACTGTCGGAGAGACCACTTTTTGTTTTCCTTTCGCCATTCTGTGCGTGCCTTCTGTTCCTTTGGCACGACATGTGTGTGGGGTGTAGGAATTCTCTTTCACCAGTATTTTAATGGGACCATCCTCGCATTACATAGTGATGCTGAAGGGCGGGTGGTGTACGTTGATGTTGTCGCTAGTTAATGTCTGTGCACCTGCACAGTCTGGGAAGCAGGAAGCCTTCTTCTCGGGCTTGGACATGTTCATGGTTATACAGGTTGATATCGTCCTTAGTGGCGACTTCAACTGCGTCTTGGATCCTCATCTCAACAAGATTGGGGCGATCCTCCTTTCTGTGATCAGTATATGCAGTTTCTGCGTGTGGTGCTGTCGGATTTCGCCTTTTCCAATGTCTGTCGTGCACTGCGTGGGTCTGCTTTTGTGGCAACCTGGACTGGTCAGGGCGTTTCTTGTCACCTTGTCAGATTCTATGTGACACCTGACCTTCGGCAGAGCCTCGGTGGGGCTGCTGTTCGTCAGGTTGGGGATATCTCATTTCATGTGTCTAACCATCAGGCTCTTCTCTCCACATTCCGAGATTTTTGCCCTTATTTTCCGAGGACCCGGTTTGTAGAGCCGCAATGTTTCCCTCATTGCCGAGGATGAGGTTGGAGCCAATTTGCTTGCCCTTGTTCGAGAGCTCTGTTCTATCGAGTTTTTCACCGGGTCTTGGTGGGCGGGTCTCAAGGAGGCCTGTAACTCTTTATTGCAGCAAACTGGCATGCGACATTCGCGAGCCCGCAGCCTGGCCTTGCAGTGGAAGCATGACACATTGGCTGCCTTGCTTCGTGGAGGACCGACGGATCGCTGGGTCCTCTCAAACAATGAGACACTCCATAGGGAAAAAATAAGAAATCAACATGTATCTTTGTAATAAGAATACACTGAGGAGTTCACGTTAGTCGCGGCTATAATTAGATCTAAAACCGATGAAGTTTTTGCTTGGAAAAAAACAAACAAACTCACAGCTATTTTATGAGCCCGAATTAAAGTACAAGTAAATAATTTAAAGAAACATAACATTTTACCCAGTTTCCATTGATAGGGGAATATTTCTGTTTAATAATATTTCCCCTCTCACAAGTTAAAACTAGGATAAAAAATTAAATAATCAATGTTTAGAAAATGAAGTTATTAAATTAAATTAATTGTTTTTATGACTTTCCTACAGAAATATAGTTTGAATACTTGTTTACTTTGAGAACGACCTATTATATATTTATTTAGTGTAATTGTTTGCAATTAATCAAAATACAGTTATTTAATTTAGGATGTTTTCCGTTTTTTTATCTTTCGTACAATGAATAAAAGAATACCATTTTACCAATAGTAAAATTATTGGCCAACTCCATAGGATCTCCGAAATATGTCGTCGGAGGGACAAGGTATCAACTGGAAGACTGAAGGAAGACGGTGGAAGTGTGTTTATGACATAGGGGTTTGTCAATGACATGCGGTTATTTGATAGATTGCTTAGCAGACTATTCGTGATGAAGCTTAGTTGAATGGACGACTACTGCCTTTTGTATAAACACAAGTGTGGCCTTCCGTCTTTAGGTCACTGTGTCCAGGTGGGTATTTATATTTAAAACCAGGGTTGCTAATAAATTTGATCTTCACTACGCTTTACTCTGGACACATTCATTTGCTGATTGTTTTGAAATTGTTTTAATTGTTTCTGGCAATGAATCATTAATTTATACTTCTTGTTGGCCGCCTCAAGCAGTACGGAAAATCATGCAGGGTTGAGAAGGAAGGGTATTTCGTTGGTTTGTCTGGTTGAGTGACATGAAGTCATCCGTCGAACCCATTATAATTTGTGGGAGAGAGTTTGCTTGTTCCAACATCTGGAGGACCAGTGGTAAAGGAACCAAAACAAGAACATTTATTCGTGACAATTAAGAAAAAATTGCAATGTTCTCAAACAAATAGAAAATAACACTGCACAACAGAGTTTTTGCTTCTTGAACACTGTTGGGTGTTCCTTATATAGATTTTTGGATGCTGATCAAAAAAATCACATCTAAATTTGCTTATTACAAACCTTTTCATCGAAATCTTCAGTTTTGCCATATTTTCTTTCTATTCGTTTCCAAAAATTTTCGTTTTTGTAAGAGACCTGTGAACAATGTTCTGTGCAGTTTGGGCATGTCCAGGCATGAAATCAGGCCAGATTGGAAGCTGTTCTGTGGATGTATGCAGCTTGGGCATGCCTGGGCAGGCCGGATCCAGCTTGACACTCTCTCAGCAGGCTATAGTGGCTTGTATAGACAAATGCTGCTCATTGGATTAATATAGACCTTATAGTGTACGTATTGTTTCAGAATATAGCATTGCCTCAGTAGCACTGTGAAAAGTAGGTTACATATTATAGACGTTTTACAGGGCAATTGGTGTCGGTCAATATGTCTCGTCAATGTCGTAACAGCTGAGATACATTCTGCTATATTTGTGCCGAGTATAAGCTTGTTCATTAGAGACGCTCAATATTTGCTTCTGTGAAGAAAGCATATCATCTGTATATCGGCTTTAAAACTGATGATCAAGACCAGGAATGGTGGCCTCACATTTGTTGTGTGACACGTGCTGTCTGTCTGAGAGCTTGGCTCAGAGGCACTCGAAAGACAATGCCGTTTGTTGTGCCGATGATATGGCGAGAGAGAAAGACTCTGTGACGGACTGTTACTTCTGTTTCACTAATGTGTCTTGTTTCTTTGGCAAAAGCAAGAAGTCAATTGAATACCTTAATCTGCTTTCAGCAATGAGACTCGTGCCACATGACGACACTCTTTCAATTCCGAAACCACCAGAGGAATGGACCTTAAACAAACCAGATGAATAAATTGCAATGCAGGAAACTGGCAGTGACATTGATCCGGATTTTGAACCGTGCTCCTCAGGCGATCCATATCTCATAACACAGTTAGAATTAAATGATCTGGTCAGAGATTTGAGTCTGACGAATGCAAAAGCCAAATTGCTAGGTTCGAGACTGCAGGAATGGTATTTGCTGTCACCAGGTACGAAAATTCCTGCTTTTCGAAGCCGTCAAGATGATATAACCAAATTCTTTCCACAAGTTGACAGCCTCTGTTTCTGTGTTGACATAGAAGGATTGTTCTCTGCTTTGGGTTGTGAGCATGAACCGCAAGAGTGGCGTGTCTTTATTGATTCATCAATGATAAGCCTCAAAGCTGTTCTGTTACACAATGACAACAGTCACTCTTCAATACCTGTTGGCAATGCAGCAAACATGAAAGAAACTTACGAGAACATGGAAATGTTGCTGAAGCACATCCAGTACAGTAAGTACAACTGGAATATCTGTGGAGATCTGAAAGTCGTTGCTCTGTTACTGGGACTGCAGCTCGGCTATACAAAGTACTGTTGTTTCATCTGTGAATGGGGACAGTCGTGCCAAAGAGTCACATTATTCTAGACAGAGCTGGCCACTCCGTAAGAAGTTAGTTCCAGGACAGAAAAATATAGCGCATGAACCACTTGTCGACCCGGCAAAGATTTTTTGGCCTCCTCTTCACAAGAAAATTGTGACTTATGAAGAATTTCGTGAAAGCAATGAACAAAGAAGGCGAAGGTTTTCGTTATATAAGAAAGATGTTCCCAAGAATAACTGAGGCGAAGATCAAAGAGGCCATTTTTGTTGGCCCTCAAATTAGACATGTTATGAGTGACAAGCGGTTCGAATATGTATTAGTTGGGCCGGAAATGATTCCCAGGAAAGCCTTCAAAGACATTGATGACAATTTTCTTGGCAATTACAGAGCCACACATTACATTCAGCAGGTAGACAAACATCTCAAAGCATACAAAACAATGAAGTGCAACATATTGCTCAAAATTCATTTCCTTCACTCACACTTGGACTTCTTCCCCGCATATCTAGGTGCTGTCAGTGACGAACTCGGTGAAAGGTTTCACAGGACATTGCTACAATGAAAAAACGATATAAATGCAACTGGAATCTGTCAATGCTTACTGACTACTGTTGGACATTGCAACGTGATGCAGTGGACTTTGAATACAAACGAAAGTCAGAAGGAAATCAGTTTTAATTATGTTGAAATTAGAAACATAAACGCAATTAAATGCGTTATTGCCGGTAAACAGTTCACTGTCTATTTCTCAGAGTTCCTACGTGATTGAAGCAAAGCCAAAACTGTATTTGCGCATACTCACCAGGTACCTGACAGCAAAACCTTTTCAGGAAGAAAAACGTTTCAAAAAATTGTTGCGCAGTGTAATACACTAAGCAAACAGAAATTACATGTACGTAGTGCAGAACTATGACGAACACATACTACTAGTTAGAACAAAAACACTAGACCCGAAAACTTCAAGTAGAGCAAAACACGTAAACAAAAATAACACGTAATCCATATCCAAGCATGGTTGGAAACCTGTAAAAGGAAGATTAATGAAAGGTGAATGTTCATGGCACCTTATTTGTGTTTGAATTGTGTAAAATAAAGATGTTTGTTCCATTACTCAATATGGAATCATAGTATTTGGATGTTTTCGTAATATGCTGTGAAAAGTTAACCTATTTCATGTGTTTTCATCTTGTTAACATTATGGATATAGGAACCTGGTGGGTAAATGGTATGTAGTTACAGTTGCTTTCGAGTTGTACTGCTTACAGTTGTTTTTTATAAGTTATTGGACACTATCTGGCGTACGCGTAAGTTATGTGAATTCATGATTAATGAAAGGCTATTTTAGGACATAAAAAGTTGTTTCCCGTATATATAAAAGTACAAAAGCAAAATACCCAAAACGCTCATGAGAAAAGTAAAACATAAAATGTAAAACCGTAAATTTGAATGTTTCTCCTTATGTACCCAACAAACCTTTTGGCAATTTTGGTGAATATCCATCAATAGGGGCGAAGTAGTAGTAAAAAACTGCAAAAACACTCATAAAATGAAAATGCAAAATTGGACAGTTTTGTGTGTTCATCCATGGACATTTTGATTGTTCATACCAATTTTGGTAAATATTTATCCATACCCTGCGAAGTGTTTACATGAACATGCAACAGCAATACTATTATATTTATATGGATGGAGCCAGTGTATTAGATCCGCGTGTGACGTATTCATGATATCATATTTGTACCCTGAGAATGGAGAAAAATAGTTATCTGTGATGGAAGAAAGAGGCAAAACGGGGGAAATCGTGACCCTCATTGCAAATCTATCTAAACACAATATAAAGTTTTCGCGAAATTGGGGATTGCATATCGCGCAATAGAAAGTTTTTCCAGTATCATATAAGCGAGTGTACAATTTATTTTCGTAATAATCTGCTTAATAAGAGTATTTCATTTAAGCCTATTTATGAATGTTATATCTGAATATTTAACAGAATTAATTCAAGTCTTGGAGGGTTACTATTGCTTAACACTCTTTTATCGTTTATTTTAAAGACTCTTCCGTATAGTATGGTTTCTGTTTATTATAGCATGAGTAATGTTTGTCAGGTGTTAAACCATTTAATAATAAAGACGAAAGGCTTCACTTTGTTTTTACAAAAAGCAGTTGTCATCTATTCAATAAAAGTACATGAGGACAGGTGCTACTTGACATTTAATTGAGCATTATTACTAGAAGAAACTTAGAAAGAAGTGAAGTCAATGTTAAGACTGGCGTTACATTCATAATAGTGATAAAATAATAGTATCAAAATAAACTTATATGCATTGGGTACCAAACGTTAAATATATATAAATAAAAGTGATACAAAATAATTAATAAAGTAGTGTTTGATGCCAATCTGTGACCTTGTGGTTAGCATTCGCAGCGCAACTTAGATAGCGAACACGTTGACAAACGTTCTGCAGAAGTACTTTACAATACAAGGGAGGAGCTAAGCTACTCTAGCAATTAAAAAATAAGACTATCTAACAAAAATGAAAATAAATTTCCAGGTTTATCGGTACTTGGATATTCTGTTAGATTGTTCGAAAAGTTGAGCATTAAGTTTCCAAAGATACGAGTCTATGATATTGATGCACTGGGTATCAATTACATGTTCGACGATGTTATATTATTTTAGTGATACTGGCTTATCATATTTTTATGTTGGAAGTTATTTTATAGAATTATATTATTCTTTCACTTTTTCTTGTGCAGTAAAAAAAAAAATAATTTCTGTTGTGTTTTGTAACAATTTATTGTTCTTTTTGTTTATTCTGCCAGTTATTTGGAACACATTAAGTTATTCTGCGAGAGAAGACACACCCACTTCATCCCCTATAGAATATTGTTTAATGCATAACCCTGGATAACATAATAAACGAGAGGTTTGTAACCATAAGAAAATGAAATCTGGTAAAAGTAAAACGTTTTTTACGATTTATTTGGCAATGAACTGGTGCAGAGCGGAACCACGAACATTGAGAAAAAGAATGAGGCAAGAGAAACAAGAACTGGTTTGAAAATAAACAAGGAAATAAATAAATACGAAATGAAATGAAGTTAAATAAGAAAGGATAAATGGAGTTATTTGTGTGGGCACGTATACACACAAAAAATCTCGCAATATTTATTCGTTAATAAATTCAAAAACGAATGTTTTCACACCAGTTTTCTCACCAACACTGGATTCACAAGAAGGATGGTACAATTGGACATCTTTGTACACGTAGTTAACTTTAATTCCTAGAACGAATGTTCTGTCTGTTAGGAACTTTATCATGGTAGAAATATCTATATTTCACTTCCATGAGAACAGGATAGAAATCTAGAATTCTTGTCGTCTTTGGAAAAACTCGTTCGGTTTTAGGTTTTCTAGAAATGTGAATTAGTGCTCAAATTGGTTTAATTCGATCAGAATTTATGTACTTGGAACTACAGATACAATACACAAGGCTGTGTACCAGCAAAGTTGTATTGTGTAGAAAAGTGTACCTGAAGGCTTATTAAATTTTTATTTGTTGAATTTCGCAACGAGTCACTTGAGGGCAATCAGCTCTGTCCGCTCTTCCAGTGATAGACTGACGGAAGGCAGCAATTCAAAATCATCCCCTCTCCCGCCAATTTGAAGTTTTCACGAATCGAATACTGTAATTTGACCACTACCCTTACAAAGTACCCACAGCCTCAAATGATGGAGCGCATTTTTTATAACATACAAGATTTTCCCCTACTTTAATACAAATGAAGTACGGATAAGTGTGTTAAGGTATTATAACTTTTGAATATTTAAGTGAAGTTAGTTAATAGATTTATAGTTTGGGCTTTGTTTGAAATTAGTGCATAGCTCCGCGAGAGCTATCTTCGCGAGCCGTCTCTAATGTAGTAGTTAAAGACAAGAGGGAAGGCAGCCAGTCATCATCATTCAACGTCAACTCTTGGGCCACTCTTTACCATGTATGTGGCTAATCAATGATTCGTAAAATGAAACCAAAATGTTAGTGTCCGACAACATGATAATAAGGATTATTCTAATAAGTACTTAAGGTGTGTAGTTAGTATAATATGCATTATAATTACTATTATATAGAAATACTCTCAAACAAGATATAAAAATTATGTTATCAAGAATTGTTGAATTATTAAATACTTGTATTACGTTTTACACAAGTGTAAACATACAATTAGACTACTGTGTGACATTCTTAATTTTATAGTTGTATTTTTAATGAGATGTAGTATTCATAGTCCATTTCAACCAATCCGTATGCTTCCAGTAACCGTTAATGTAAATATTTAAATTACAGTATCATATGGACATGCTTCTCACGAAATTGCATGTGTTCAGAACTGGTTGTCTGACTGTTAGTTTTATTAGTTATGAAATCAAAGCCTGGAATGTATATATCCAGCAAACTTGTACATTACGTTTCTTGTACGTCTCATGCTTCTGTCATCAGTGTATATAATTATTTGAGACCGACTGAATTTTGTGACTCGAAGTCATTTAATTCTACTGATTCCGTCCGGAGCTTCAGAATATAACAAATATTTATTCTCTCCTATCACCAGAAACAAAAATCTCCTGTATATGCAATGATATTTTGTCAAGTCTTTATAGCTTCAGACAGTAAAGAAATTAATGTTGTTAAGAACCATCACGCTGATAATATTTTATAATGATTTCTGTTATTGACTACTTATCTAGTTGTAAGGTGTAGCCAAAAGATACCACGTTTAGTAAACTGTTAACATTACGTCAATACAATGTTCGATCAGTGATTTACATTGTGTATGAAAGAAAGATTTTATGTTCTAGTTTAACTCAAGTTCCAGCAAGCAATGTTCCAGGCACATTGTGTTTATTTTAATCAGATATCCTACCCTAATATAATGATGAAATAAAACGTGTGCAGTTTAAGTTAGGTGATAGTATGGTCACGTGATATATTTTTAAAACTTGACAATCAATTCACTGGAAAGGTTGTCATACGAGACCCAAAACTCGAACGCTTCTGAATAGTTCACGTTGTTTTTTTCACGGGAATAATGGGTTAAGTTTAATCAGAGTAATGAAATATATAGGCACTGTTGTCGACGTCACGTACCCGGATGTTAAGTATGAGATATCCTTGAGAACAAGCCATGTTTCAGAGAAACAAGAGCAGTTTGGTCATTATAGGCGAGATTGTTTTTTATTCTTGAATCAGGGGTAATAGTATGGATTACTCTATTTTCAACTACAGTATTAAAGCTATTTTGATATGATTCCATACTTTTATTTCAATGAACAAAACACTCATTAAGAATACTTACCATGACATCAACTCAACTGTACATTACTATGTTGTCCGATGTAAGGAGTAATTTTAATAAGTTACTCATAAAGAGTTTAGGCAGAAAACGTTTGGAGAAGTGATCATTATAGTGGTCATGACTGTCTTCGAACTTTCTTTGATATAGGCTGAAACTTCAAGAAAACTGGCGTGGAGTTCAGTGAACTGTCTTTGAGTTCATTAGAATTGATTTTTCAGCTTGAAACACGAGTTTTGTTCACTCTGTTTCTAGTAATCTTATGATTTTGGAAATAGTATACACAACTACCTGTAAATAGCTGTGACACTTAATTGGTTATTTTACCTCGATCGTTGTGCAATACTCAACAACAAAAAATATCTGATTATTCCTTGGATGTAGGTAGAGTCGGTAAATTGGCAGCCTTTTCTCTTGTATCAATACACTCATTTTTGTTACCGATACTTCTTCAAAGCGCCGACTCACTTCTTTTTCTCGCAGGTTTGTGCATGAAAATCATTAAACTTCTGGTAATTTTGGCTCATACTGTCCTGTATCCAAGTTTTCATAGAACATTCTCAGTTCTGTCTCTTAATGAGGCTTTTGTAACTCTTCTTAGACCTCAGTAACGTCGCTTATAGTTAGTAGAAAGTTTCTCAACACGTTTTCCTTCTTAGACAATCGTTGTTTTGTATATATTTTTATAATTCTGTGAATGTGTATCACACTTCACCTTCATACACATAATTAATTATTCCATATTTTAAAGCCTTTCAAATGCCGAAAATGCCTCAATTCCACCCCATGTTGACTGCCCGCTTTTATCGATAAGCCTTTTATTAGGTGATTCCAGCCACACCGAAACCTTCCACTTCCATTGTATCACTTTTTTCTTTCGACAATCTAAAAATTTTAACACATCAATTTAGTCACATTAACACATTATTAACATCACAGTACTTTATTACAAACTTTTTGTTTCCCGTTGTTTCACCATTGATTTATGTCGCATTCTTTGAAGTTCGAATTTCGTTCTTTCTTAAATTACTTACGTTTTCAATTTGATTCAAGACAATTAGCGATGTGACTTCTGTTGTTACCGGTTTCAGTTACCTCATGATTCCCTTCTACAACAAATTAACTGCTAGTGACGTCATAACTTATTCTTAAGATGCGGTAGTTTTTGTACCCAACAATAAGTCAATATAATACTATATAATTTGTTACTGAGGTTTGAGTTTCATAATGTACTATTATTTTCGATTTTCCATTAATATATTCCTGTCTAATCATTGGTATATGTAATTATCAGAAACTTACTCAGTTTTGTGACTCGAAGTCATTTAATTCTACTGGTTTCGTAGCTTAAGAATATAACAAACGTTTATTCTCTCCTATCACAACAAATAAAATCTCCTGTACATACAATGTTATCTCGGGAAGTCTTCTCAGCTTCAGACAGTAAATAAATGATGCTGTGTAGAAACATAACACTAATAATATTTGTTATGATTTTTATTCATGACTATTTATCAATTTCTAAGGTCCAGCCAATAAACAATATGTTCAGTGAACTGTTAATATTAAGTCAGTACCCAGTTCTGTCACTGATATACATTATATTTGAAATTAAGGTTTTATGTCTCATTTAATTCAAGTTCGAACAGGTAAGGCACATTATGTTTATTGTAACAAGATGTTGAAGTCTTACATACTCGTGAAATAAAACATATTCAGCAAGTGTTTAATGATAATATTGTCACGTGATATCGTTTTACGTACAGGCAAGACCTAATAATTTACTGGAAAATTTATGGTGTGTATACATATGGTAAGGATGGTTTGTATGGGTACTAAAAACTTTTTAAAAAGTAACGTTTTGACCTCCTTAGGTCATCATGAGGTTAAGAATGAAATTTGAAAGAGTGATCAGAATTGTATGGACGTCAGTATTGATAAGTTTAAGATTGTAGGAGTGATGTAAATATTTAACCAATGATATTGTAGTTAACATTAAGGAATAATTAGTACAGATATAAAAGTGTTTCTTGGTGCTGGTTTAATGTAGTCCTAAGTTCTTATGTAAGAAGGTATTCTTTAATTTTTGGTTTTTCGTTACAACAAGCTTTTTTTATTATCTTCCATCAAAACAAAGAAAATATCTTAGATATGATGTTATCTCGGTCTCTCACGAGTCCTGTTTAAAATCGAAACAGTTCTTTAACGATAAATGTCGAGGTTTCGGTTTCATTGAAATAGTATCTGGATTTAGTAGTTGTACGTTTTATATTTCTCAACTAGTTATTACTTTACAACGTTTAGACAAATTGTTTTCATTCTATTTGTGTTCAGACTTATAGTGGCAAGTTTGGGGCAAAATGTATAGTTGCACTCAGACTACAGCGAATTTACAAGAAAAGTTGTGGGAACATATGGCCCGGAATGGCTAGGTGGGTTAAGGCGCTCGACTCTTAATCTGATGGTCGCGGGTTCGATTCCCACTCGCACCAAACATGCTCGTAGGGGCGTTATAAAGTGACGATCAACGCCACTATTCGTTGGTTAAAGAGTAGCCCAAGTGTGAGTATTGATAACTATCTGTCTTCCCTCTAGTCTTACACAAAATTAGGTACGGCTGGTCTACATTGCCCTCGTTTAGTTTTGTGCGAAATTCAAAAAACGAAAAACGGTCTCAAGTTACATGTACATTAACTTAAGATCAAAAATCAGTGACAGACATTTAATTATTTTTAACTGATTTTGTGTTTATCTAATCGTGCACTGCAGTATTATTATTTATTTAACATTTCTATTTATTCTTTAGGCCTTGCATGACTTGATGACAAGTGTGCTTAACTTTCAGTTTGCGGGTCGTAGCTTCGAATCCCATTTTCAAAATTGCTCGTCTTTTCAGCCTCGTGAGCGTTGTAATATAATGGACAATTTTATTTTTCGTTGATAAAGAGTAGCCCAAGAGTTGGCGGTGGGTGGGGTTAACTTGTTGCCTTCCCTCTACTTTATTTATTTAAAGATGATATATATCGATTTGTTCGCGTGAAATTAATGAAACAACCAAAATAACAGACAAAAACCGCTTATTGTTTACACAGAAATCAGCGGAAAGAGAAGATGGTATTTTTTTCTAATTATACAAACATTCCTAACACACAGAGAATTCAGACAAGTGTAAGTTCATTAAATGACGAAAGTGTGCTACTCTAATCATCTTCACTTCAAGACATTTTAACAAAAGGATTCATGTTGTAAATACTTTATTTGAAGTGTTACTTGATTTGTAAATTCCTCTAACATCAACCTAATGTTTACCCAAATAAAGTCAATGAATGGAAAACCCATCCAGAAGCTTTCAAACTACAAGAAGGATGTCCCTTAATATCTCCAGTTTCCAATATGGGATCATGTAATCATGTCAGGACAAGTTATTAAGCTTTCTATAATAATTATACTACTAACGGGTAAACTTTGAAACCTATTTTTGACTTTCCAAGATGGTATTAAATCTATAGTTATAAAAAATAAGGTATTCTGTTAGTTTTTATATTGAGTCCTTTGGAAGATAAATTACTTTAAATGCAAATTTAACTTTTAATTGCAATTCATATGAATTACACACAATAAACTTAGTGAATTTTGTAACCAAGTAATTTGTACTTCTGTTATACGATTTTACTTATTATCTGATTGATATAATTGTAGGTCACTCAGATAGTTGAGACATTACAAAATTAAAGAATGTCGCAACCGGGTATAAGAGGCTCTCACTGCTTCAAAAATGTTGTACAGTTTTTGTAGAGAGAGAGAAATCAGAGGCTGGTGTATGTGAACCACTGAGGTGAGTTTATTATATTAGGGATGTGAACTGATATTTTCAAATTGTGCCCTTCTCCACATAACAGAATTACATTATTCAAACAAAAGACTCACTCGCTACTGATAAAAGGTCTACCAGGAAAGACGAAGAGGTTGTGTTTCCGAATGGTCAGAAGAAAGGATAATTTATGTGGTCAAGGTCAACGTAGGACTTATTTTTGTGAGAACTTTGCTGTAAACATGGAATGGTGGCAGAATAAGTTGTTGAACATTGGTAAAGTAGAGACCCAAGAGTGGCGAATTAATCATACAGTTCATGATCCTTACGAAGTACACTTTGCGTGATACACGTGTGTACACTGTATAAGTACTGCTAGACCAGTTTCATGGATTTCTTGGGACGAGTTGTGGATAAATCAAGTTACAATCCTGGGTAGATATTTGACTGATTCGAATGCACCGACCTAACATTTTCAATCTAAATTTATTTTAGTAGAAATCATATTATAGATTTCTTTGTTAAACATTTCTGGATTAAACAACTGATTTGTGTTCCATTCTGTTAAGTTTCAAAATCTGTGAGTATCCTGCAATGAAAAGTTATATCCTACAGACGAGTGAAGATCATGTCCATCTACTGTTTGTTTTTATGTTATTGGTCTTACTAATCATATTGTTGGAAAATTACAAGTGAAAGGTAAATATAATATATAGACTGTATGTCTGTTGTTTGATTTATTTTTCTTTAAAAATGGCCAAACTTTAGATTTAGTGTACTTATATTTACATCTTGTAAAGATAACTTGATCAAACATTACCTTGTGGTTTTAATTACCACTGCTGCTTTGAATTTTTAAATGTAATGTGAAATTTCAAGGCAAATTTTTTTTTTATTCTCCAATTTTCATTACATGTCAAATTATTTATTTTTTTATATATATTGTGAAACTTAAAGATATGTTGTATCTGAGGGTTCCTTTAATAACTTACATTTTCTGCTGTGTAAAACTTCTGATTATAATTCTTGTGGTAAAATTTTTGGAAGTTTGTTTTGTTTCACTTGTCTGTTTAAAGTGTTGGACTAACGTTTATAAAATATCATTCTCAGTTTGTTCATAGTAAAGAAAATGTTCAGGTTATAAGGTTTTGTATTTTTCTCTTCTTAAATTAAATAGATCGAACAATCCAAGAACCAAAGATTAAATATCATGTCGTTCGTCATGATTTAGATCGTAAATATTATTGTACATTTACGATATTCATGACATAAAGGAAATCAGATGACGAAGTATGGTGTTTAAGTGGAATTATTATAAATAGAAAACAAATAATTCTTTATTATATAACGTAGATCTTCATCATGAAACATTATATTTTTAATGTATTTATGTTTAATATAAAAGGATAGCATTTCTAACAGAGAATTATATAACTTTTAGAAATAATTAAACTTGTATCTCTTCTTTGTTCATAAAGATAATTTAAAACAGTTCTATATATTGGTAGAAATGATATAAAGCAGCAAAGTATGGGTTAAAAATACAACACAGAGAAATAAAAGTCTATGTTTTATATTAATAATTCTCTAATATCAATATCACTTTCCTTTGTAATATTTTATGTGAAATTTATGAAATAGTTGTTAAATCATTTCTTAGGTTTATACGTGGATAACTGGTTAATGTGCCGGTTCTTTAACTCAAAATTACCGTTCGCAGTATCAGGGTTTTGGTGTGCGATAAATATAACAGTCAGTTCCCACTGTTCAGTCATATGAGAGTTGTCCAAAAATACTTAAAGTACACTTTCTTATTTCTGTATTTCTATTTCTATAATTATACCGACTATAAGCGTATCTGACTTGTGGAACAATTTGTTTTCTGTTTCATTGAATTTCGTGGCAAGCTAGACATCTCGAATTTTGAAGTGTTAAAATAGAGAGAAGACAACTTATAAAATCATCTGTCGTCATCATTTAGGCTTTTCTTTTAACAACTAGCAGTCGAGCTGATCGCCACATAACAATGACCCCAAGAAAGTAAAGAGGTGAACATAGTCAACGATATCTTTGTATCATACGACTGACAATTTAGTGTTCTACCCACTAGAATATTGAGTGACAGTTTTGTGTATTACATTAATTTTTCCATTCATTCTCCAACCTTTCCATATAAGTACACACTTATAAAACACCACAATCGACGTACTTGTACAAGGACTTTTGAAAGACATCCTAGAAATCAAAAACATGGAAATCCGGTGAAGTATACCCAGTGTCTATCAATTCCTGTTTGAAATATTATGTAAGGATATAACCGACAGGTTAATAAGGACTTTTGTAGTTAACAATATAACAATGTGTCATTACATAGACTATCGAATGTTAGTCGTAAAACTGTTTTCGTTCAGTAAGTTAACCTTATAATTCTTTTTTTAAAATGTACTCTTTGAAAATCATTAATATGTAGTATATCCTGAAATTAACATATCCGTCGAAAGTTTAAAATATTTTTAAAACCAGAATTTAATAACAATTCCTATAATACATCAGACGTCTTAACAACACATAAATATTGTGTAAACTGATCTTACATAACGAGACAAGAACCATGAGTTCGTGGTTTCATAGTTCCAAGTACGATAAACAGAAGTTCCAGTGCAGCTCTGACGCAAGAATTTTATAACCAACATTTGAGACACTCTTTTCTTAGATAAACCCAATTTCATTTTTTGATTTTATAATTAATAGTTGAGACGATAATTTCTTCATTATTTTAAAATGTCCGGTGTTACACTTCTTTACCAATAATTTATGTGACTTCCTCATTCCTTTTCTTCAGTGTTTTTTCTTATTATTTAAAACATTACCTTCCATCAATCCAAATTTAGGGCTCTGATGAGATTTTTTACCAACAAAGCAAATGGCTCCAAGATCAATAATTTTGGTTTGAAATCCAGTTTTTGTCGTCATATTGTTGCTTACAAATTTATTTCCTTTAGAGTATAATAAAAACAACTAATGTTGATACTCGTGTGTCTCGTGAGTTGCTTCACTCTTCTTGTTCCCTGACCTGCTCTGTTCTTTTTTGTCTTGTTAAAAATTATTTGAAATTTGTCTTTAACTTGAGGCTATGACCTCTAAAATCTTTTATATTCAGTAGTCCGAGCTAATGTCACTAAGTTTAAAAATATCTTCACCATTTGTCGAGGAAGTGTTCTTTGGTCATTCTCAGTTTTTCTAAGGATAACGAAAATTCTCTCGGATAAACTTTTCCGTTGAAATTACTTCAGTATTGATTCTCAGAATATATTCTACTGTAGTCATATTAAATGAGTTGTGTAGCTTAGGTGTTCTGTTTTGTGCAAAAAATCTCTGTTACTTTTGGGTAACTGACGTGAGAAGCACATACATGATTTCTGCTTTCCAAGTTGTTAAGTTTCATAAAGTTTTGCTATTGTCATTAAGTATTAAAGTAAGGTCAAACACAAACGAATTACTTAGAATTGTCTAAACCCATCACTTTTGTCTTGGAAGAGGCATAGGGATCTTCAAGGTACTTTTAAAGAAAAAGATACGTGTTACATCGTATAAATTACGGTATATTTTTCTCATACTGTGAATTGAATGTTATAACAAAAATGACCATAATACAATATCAATCATCTTACAGCTGTCGTATTAATGTAATCATTATTTTGTACAATATTCTAATATTCACTGGTTGAAAAGAGATTATTGTTTGATAACAGTAACAGAGGAACGACAGAATATATTATTACTGTGACATGATAGAACAGTATAAATATCTGATGACGTTATTTCTTTGTTATAAGAACAAACCCACATTTGTTTGTCTGTTATGTTCAGTAGGGAATAATACCCCGGATTTAAATGTTCTAACTACTTAATTTTATCTCTGTGCCATAGGGGACTATGTGAAGGCGTTGGATGAGCTGTTTAAAAAGTAAGCTTTATGAATAAAGAAGACAAAAATAAAGATAAAACGTTTGTGTTCAACCTTGTCTTAACACCTGACGACAATACCAAAACTTAATGAGTTGTAAATCAAAAAGGTTTGGACGAAGACAAAATAATTTTGATATAATGTTTTGTATTTATGGAAGAAACACTAATGCTATTTTCCACCGTCCCTAGTATTTAATTACTGACCACATAGAAAAAAGATAGTCACTAGCACCTTACCATCCACCTTTCACACTATACGATCGACTGTCACTCTTGTATGGCATATTTTATGGAGACGGGAAACTACAAATGTACGATTATTATTTATTCTCCAACAGTAGAGAGTTTTCATTAAAAAACAAATTTTTTTTAGACCATGTCAAACTTTTTCCAGTCCTGGTTGCACTTTAAGTTATACAAAATAAACGTTTCTTTCAAGGATATTTTTATTACGATGTGGGGAAGCTGCTCTTGAATATTTATTAGAAATATAAAACAAATTTAAATATATAATGTGTTGGATATGAAGAGTCTGCGATTTGTAATTTATCAAAAAAAAAAAGATATGTAAAAGCCAAGTGTTGAAACACGTGTGTCCTAAATGATGAATCGGAAAGAAAAACATGTTGAACAAAACAGATGAAGAATATTTATACTGAATAATTAAAATACGTATAAATAAAACAGTCGAATCGGATGAGTAAGATAAGCATTTATATGCATTTTTGTACTAACGCAAAAACTAAGGAAATATTTTATTAAAAGTGTGGTTCAAACTGTCGGATAAAAATTAAAATTAGAAGAAAGAGATGGTTAGTGTACACATTGACTGCCAATTTAAGAGAACAGTGGGTCATATAAAAAGGCGCTAGACAGCGAACCATTTCATAAAACGATCATTGATTCCATTTATTAGGACCTGTTTCAACCACTCGGAATTAAAGAAACTGTAACTAATATGATGAATTATGACGGACAATGTTTACTCTTCCCTGTTTGTCATTCACAATCTAGTGACACTCAAGAAGCCTTTTTAAGACAAAGAAAGTATCAACGTTTTTCAGTTCTAAAACCATGTATTCGATACCCATAGTGGGCACAGGAACAACAAAAATTAATTTCATAAAGTATGTAAATGTTTGTAATTAATAGAGCACAGTTAAGAATTTATATTCTTTATGTATTTAACTGTATAATTTTAATTTTCAATAATTTTTAAATTCATATATAAAATTTAATTTTGCGTCCATGCTAAACCGTTTTGATTCTACTGCCCTCTACCCTTTAATACAATACTTACAGTGGCACTATGAATATCCAATACTTCCCAAGACTGTAAAATCTATAATAAACTATGTATTAAGTTCTTATGAAAATTTTTTATATTATATGAAATAAAATATGATACATGAAATAAACATACATATCAAGTGACATGTGATAGTCGAGTAATCATCTGTTCCATGATGGTGTCCACCTTTATATTCGTTATGAGTGGTAGTTTTTATTCATTTGTCTGGTAAAATAAAGAATTTCTGAGCTTGAAACATTTCAGCGACCCCTCGTTGTGAGGGGACGTCACAGGGAAGGTTCGGTTCTTTCAGTTTACTTTCCTGGGACAGTGTTTGCTGTGCGTGGTGACACGTGAAGGGGAGCAGAGAAACCTGGTTGTTAAGGGGTCCAAACCAAACAGACCACTTTGGCCTGGAATTTCTGAAGAAGGGCGGCGTCTTGGTGGCCCTTCTAGGTCAATCGGCTGCTCCATTTAGGCTACGGTCAACCAATTACCAGTGTTGGATTTTCTCAATAGATGTTGAGGACGTAGTATCTGACGCTAGTGTTTGGGTACAGTGCTCATGAAACCTTGGCGTTGCTGCAGGGTTAGTGAGCAACGAAAATTCTTTTTATCATGGGTTCATGAAATAAAAATGTAAATAAAGTAGTGACAAACAGTCCATAAGTAAACGACCACGTCTTGAAGATTCTGAGCAGCAATCTTCAACATCTCTAACACCTGTACCTTATTTTCTTATATTACATTCTCTTTAAGTCAAACCTTTGTCAAATGTCTTCTTTTTTTATTCAGAAGAAACTAAAAGGGACTTACCGGCTCTGCAGAGTCAGTCAAAAAGCTTCGCTGTGGTGACATATTGGTAGAAACATTCACATTTAATCACCGTGAAGTCCTTCCACATCAAAGGCGATTAGAGATATACCTACTTAGGATATGCCGCATGCTAATTTGAATTCGTCAAGTGTAGTTATTTTTCCGAGGGATTTGAAGATTCTCGCTGGTTTCTCTACGCTAGGAGTTTCTTCAGCGAGACGTATCTTCACTCGAAAAGATGGAATTATGATGCTGACCTCATTTTAACATTTGCATCACCGCGTCCACCTGCCACCATCAAGGTAGGTTATTTAAATTACATGGTACAGATGTTTCCAGTGTCAACGGTTCGATCACTGAAAGACATCCTGTTGAAGTTTCTTGACGTATGCTCGTTGAGGTCGCGAGGATCATGATACCAATGAGTGTTAAACTGACCCTCATTGCATCAATTGCAATGGCTCTCACCCATCCTACATTCGATCTTTCCCTAAATGGCTGAAAGAAAAAGAGGTGCTACGTTTGAAGACGATTCAAAACATTATTTACCCTGATGCTCGAAAGTTTCTGCTCACCACTTCATCTCGGTCGTATACTGCTGCACTTCGTTCCACTACTACAGTGGCAATATAAACGGATATATTTTCATGGAAAGTTGACAATAACCCACGAGGCAGTGATCATTTTCCTATAATTTTGAAAGAGCCTGGCCGTGTTCGATACCACCCGACCCGCGTGCCACACTGGAACCTGAATCAAACCAACTGTCTCTCTTTCACTGTTCTCACAGAACTTCATCCCTCCATTGTCTGAAAACCATAAATACACGACTGCGTGTCAGCAGTGAGTGTTTGTATTATACAAGGCAGCTCCTTAATCTATTCTTAAAATCTCGACAAGTAAGCATTCTAAATATTTTTATAGGCAACTACTTGATTAATAAGAGGATTTAAATTCAATTACCTTCGTTGAGAAACTGGTAAGATGGAGAACTTATAATGTTAAAACTCAGGTTGCGATCAGGTGTAGTAAGAACAAACCGTTGTCAGCTTTGTGCTTAATTACAAATAATAACACGAATTATTTCTATTATATATCTTTATTGAGAATGAAAAACTGGGAAAAGTCCAGTATTCTCAGTGTTATTCGCTTACTCTTTTAACCCAACGTACCATCAGAAATCCTCCTCCTGATGCACTTCCAAATCCACGACCAGTTCCAACACTAGCAAAACAACAATAGGTAGGAGGAACATCAAAACAAGCATATGTTCCTCTACATATAATGCCTTTTCGGCAATTCACCACAGCTTCACTCACAAAAGAGAATGACATCATTGGAAGACATATCACTGATAATAATTTAAAATGCTTTTGTTACCCACTATTTATCTATTTGTGAAAACTAATTAATAAACATAGTGTTTATAAAACTCTTAACGTTACGTAATTGCAGTGTGGAAGAACACATCACAAAATATAATTATATTTAATGCATACATTAATTTATTTAGTTTGTCAGTAAAACCTCTTACTATTGATTTATAAACCAATCTACTTTCTTGTTTTCAGGATAGTGTCTTATATAAAATTTCAGTCATATATTTTAAGCTAATCTATTCGTCAAGTTTAATTATAACACTATGATTACGTCTATAAAAATCTACTTTATAAAGCTTCACTAAAAATCCTCTATGCAAACATGTTAAAGCAATCCTCTGTTGGTTAGCTAGTTCACTAAACACTGTACCTTTCGCCTTGCAAGACATTTCTACGAACAAACAACAACAAAAGAAACTGACACAGTAACCAAATCCTTGATGGTTACTTGGATTTTTTTTAATTTACTGAGTTAATATATAATATACTCTACAGTATATGGACAATATTAGTTAAATTGAATGTTTTATACTACTGGAGATACTTCTAATTTCCACTTATTGAGATTAAGATCTATATGAGAGGCCAATATGAATAGATTTTAAGATAACCTCTTGCCTTAACCTATCACTTCTGTCTTGGAAGACACATGGAGATTTTTTAAAACATTTTATAGAAAAAAAAAAAAGTGCGTCTTTCATGGCATAAAATAGGTATATATTATTCTCACACCTGTAGGGTCCGGAATGGCCCGGTGGGATAAGACGTTCGACTTGTAATCTGAGAATCAGCGTTCGAATCCCCGCAAACCAAACATTCTTACAGCCGTAGGGGATTTATTTTGTGACGGTTTACAAACTATTCGTTGGTAAAAGAGAAGCTCAAAAGTTGTCGGTGGGTGGTGGTGAACAGCTGCCTTAACTCTATCTGGTCTTACACGGATGAATTAGGTACGACTAGCGCACATTGCCCCTGTGAAGCTTAGCGCGAAATACGAAACAAACAAACTAAACCACAGCTGTGGATTTTATTTTATAAACAACATGAATCACCTAGCAGCTGTCGTATTAATGTAATTATTATTTTATACACTCGTTCATTAAGAACAAACACATCTGAAACAATTATCTGTTATTTTATTTTTAATATTACTTACTTATAGTTTTATATTTAGTTGTAACAACAAATAAAATTAAAATTAAAATATTTACTTTAAAAGTTATAAGAACAAATTTTATAAAAAAACATGGTTGTGTCACCTTGTATTGCTGTTTCACAACTGTAATCATTTTGAAATAATTTAATTTCTCACTTTAAATTGCTGTAAAATATATAGTCGTCAACAGAAGTGTATTACTTTTTATATTCTTTCATTAGAAACAGACAAGATTCAAATTTTTAGATACACGTTTTTGTTATAAACTTACTTTCCTTAAATATTATGTTACAAACTTCCACTAATAACAAACAAGAAATAATCATTGTAACAAGTTCTTAAATTATAAAGTGAAACTTAACTTATAATTGATATTTCTATCATAACATTTAAACTGTTGGTAAGAATTCAGTGTCAAAGAATTTAGTATCTCACCTGGAGTTAATTCTAACAGTGTTGTAAACATCAAAAGTATAATAATTGTTGTAGTCTTAATTTTTCCGAACTGTTAAGATAAATATTAATGTAGTTAGTGAAATTTTACTTTTAACGAAGCCTAAAATAAAACCCCAAAACTTTCTACAACCAATAAATTCTGTATCTTAATAGCTACAGATTTATCAAAACAGAGGTGCATTTTATACAGTGAAGTAGAAAGTTACAGTAGATACAGCTTCACTGTGTATCAGAGGGACATTAAAACTATTATAATAGCTTCACGTCATCTTATTTTATTTCAACGATAAAAATTTCATTTTCTACTTAAAGTTTAACAATACAAATAATTTTATATTGGATATTTTCTCATCCTTGATATCTTTGTAACTTAATAAAACAAGAAATTAGAACCTCCTTTCTTAAAGAAAGTTTATATTTAACAAGCAAGAATAAGACCCTACGGATGAACAAAAACACACATAAAGAAAGTTTAACAATAGATAGAAAAATGTTAAAGTTACCATGTATGTGACGAAATATCGACTTTTAAAACGAAAACAAAATATTAATTTTTAACAACAAGATAGCAAGAATTATTCAAACAAGTACATAAAATCTCTATTTCATATAATATTCATTATCATTACTATTATAAAGAAATACTATAAAACAAGATACAAATATAATATTACCAAGGATTGATGAATCATCATGTACTTAATTTGAAATTTATTTACAACAATATGGGATACAAAATACATGACAGGAAGGAAAAACAATTAATATTTACAACAACAAAGATATACAAAAGTAGAAACAATGAATATGAACAACATTAAATATATCCAAAAGCGAAAACAATGAATATTTACAACATTAAATATATACAAAAAAATATTATTTACAACATCAAATATATACAAAAGAGAATAAATAACAATTAATATGTACAACATGAAATAGAAACAATGAGGAAAAAAAAACCCTGAGTATATCCAACATGAAATAAATATAATGAAAAAAATTAATATTTACAATAATACATATATACAAAAAAAAAGAAGCGAGAGCGGAGACAGGGCGGCTCAGAATCAACACGATCCCCCACCAACGCACAAATAGGCGAGACGTCCGGACGCCAGAGTTGGTAAAAAGTCCCGGAACCCAGACGCTGGTAGTCCGCCTCAAGGCGGAGCAACAGCCAATATCTCAAACTCAATTCTTCTTACAGTCCCATACGCCGTCAACACGTCCTGGACGACGTCATGAGGCATTTCGATTGGGGCAGACCGGACCGTAATCTATTTAATGTTCAGTCTAGCCGGCTCCACGTACACACGCTGGTTCTTCAAGGGAAAGTCCCATTGGTCCAGCAAACGACGGGCGTGGGTGGCCGACGCGAACGTCGCCACATACCGCCCGTTACCAAAGTGTTAGAGGCACTCGGTGTGGCTTTCCTGGACGGCATCGTTCAGAGCGTCTATAACCGCCGAGGGAAACGAGGCCGCGGGCACCACAAAGCGGATAGACCGCGGCCGAACAGAGTATGGCCGGGGGGCCGAAGCCATCCCGGTCTACGAGTACTGACACACACCCACACTAAAAACGGAACTCTCGCGACACACGACCAAAATACACGGCCGTACACGATACTACACACGATGTGAAAAAAACAAAACAACAACAACAAAGACCCGAGACGGCACAGGAAACTACGGCACCCCGCACCACCCAGAGTGCCGAGAAAACCCAAGTGGAGGCGGCGCTAGCGAGCACTTCGACGGGAAAGAATAACAAAGATCGACAATCATGGGCCAAGCACGACGTCGAAAAGCGGCTACTACGTTTTATTGTAGTGTAAACGTATAGTTAGACAACGATGCTGATTATTATAGTTGTACTTATAATGAGACGCACAGTTCTAAGAACATCACAACCAACCAGAATGTATCTAGTAACATTGACAAACATCAAATTACAGTATTATAGAGACATGCAGAGAAACAGAATAAGCCAATAGGAAACTATGAGTGATTATTTGTTATTATATACAATAAAATTCTGTTAACGTGCCTCATGTAGTTGGGAAATAACTTTGAAACTGTAAATGGAAATGAAGTGTTATTAGGGTGGAATGAATATTACCATGTAAATAGTGAAGACCCATTTCAACTCCCGTACACACAATTTATATATAATGGATATTCACAAATATTTTATATATCAATAAATCGTGTAGAGCACACGTATCTGTTGTAAAGTTAGAATAAACGAGCCTCGATGGACAACATTATAGACAATACTTAATTATTTTAATATTAGAACACACCGCACAAGTGTCTATATAGACATTTATTTTATTTTACTAAAAGTATACGAACTACGTAGATGATTTTTCTTCCCTAAATGATGCAGACACTCTGTTCGTTTGTTTGTTTGACTTTTAAATTTCCCACAAACCTACTCGAGAATTATATGCTCTAACCGTCCCTAAGTTACCTGTTTGAGATCAGAAGGAAGGCAAATAATCATCACCATCCAATGCCAACTCTTGGCTACTTTTATATTTACAAATTGTGGGATTAACCGTCACTTATAACGCCTCCATAGCTGAAAGGGCCAGCAAGTTTTGTAAAACCGGAATTCTAATCCCCGACCATTAGAATTCGAATCGAACTCTGTAACAAAGCTGGCCATACGGGGACAGTATACATACACTTAGTTCAGTGTATCGGCATACTCCTGTTTGTCACATGACAGAAGTCATTTCTACCGTTGTCTAAAGCTCTACAGTTTCAAACATCCGAAACTCACACCCGATTATTTGTTATGGTTAATTTATCGTATTCTTTACTTATATATATTTAAAAAAAACTTTGAGATTAAGAAATTATCTTTTACGGTGGTTCTCAGAGAACTGATTTTCTCATCGTTTCGCTCGTGTTTTGTGCAAATAAAAAACAAAAATATTTTAATGTGTGCTGTAACATCATGGTTTACGTGAAGATTTATAAAAATAACCATGATTGTAACGTTTATTGGTTCGTTGGTTTAGAGTGGCGAAACTTCAAAGTAACTCAGCTACAGCGGGTGTGGAAAATCACCATGAACCAGGAGATTCTATTTTCACGAGTTCATCAGGGAACCAAACTTTCCGCTCCAGAAAAAGACGAGCACCACAAAAACCGATTTATTTAACGTTTTCACGACAATATATAGATTGATAACAATATAACATAATAAGAAGATATTTAACCTCGACAATATTTGAGAGAAATGTTGACCATATAGTATAATGTCTAAGTAATGATGAAACTAGTGAATAATAAAAATTGGCTTGCAATTAGTCATGGACATGAAGCGTAATATTTTAACAGTAAATATAATGATTCTGTAATAGAGGGCGTCATTTTTAAAAATTATATATTGTGTTTTACAACTAAACATCAACACTCTAGTAAACCTAGTGTACCATAATGTGTATTAATGTTTATCATCTTTTATAAACGTTTTTTAAACAATAAAACATAATTCTATATAATAAGAACAAATTGTAATGATTTGAGCTAAATAAGCAACTCTAGTTTATATGTAACCAAAAATAACATAAATTTTATACATAATCTAACTTCTAATTATTATCAAACATCTTTACCAGGTAGTACATTCAATACAATCAAAAAGACATTTTCCATTATTTACCAATAATTTAAGTTCGAGGTCTGTCTTTATTGATAGTTCAATGTTTCAAAACAGACTCCACTGTGAAGGTTTGTAGTTAGTTAATAAAATATGTGTTTTCTGTGGTTAGCTATTACACCGTAACACTGCTATTAATTTTTCATCATTAGATACATAAAATAAAATACTAAATGACTTCCTATTCTTTGTAATTTAGAGTGTGTTTATTCTTTCAACTTTTAGACAGCTCAACTGTACAAGATTCTAAATAGAATGACACCAGAAAAACACATCGTTATATGTCAGTATAAGAATACGTTTTGTATATAATAACTGGTCCAAAATAATACTGTAGATATTTCTGTATGAGAGATGTTTCATAAAATACCAAATGTCTTCCTGTACTTGTTTTGGAATTGAGCACAAAGCTATACAATAGACTAGCTGTGCTCTGCCCGCCATGGGTATCGAAATCCGTTTTTCGCGGTGCTTCCTGTACTTTAATACGTTGGTTCTATTTCAAGTTTCGACACCAAAGCAATTACGTGTAACTTGCTATATAATCAAATTAAGATACTAATTATCCGTATAATATTAATACAGTACACAGGCTACCAACTATCATACATAACACTATATTTGGTTCAGTAAATTAAAACTTCCTAATTGTTCAGTTATAAATCCCCTTCTCCCAAGTGTGTATTGACTACTTACTGTTTCATTTATCATGTTTCTCTTACTTCTTAATTACCAAAGTCGAGGTTGTCCGTGTTTGTTAAAAAAATAATTATATTTCTTGAAATGTTCACCAGTTACTCCAAGGACGAAATAGGTTATATGTTTAGATGAAGTTAATACTGGCAGACTGTCAATAAGTACAATAGACGATAGTGAACAGACAAAAAAAGTATCTGAATCCCGTTTTTGATCCTTAAAGTGCAGTGTGGTAGGAAGAATTTCACCACCGACGATGATATCGTGAAAATTCTGGTTCTCAAAATGTTTTAAACTTTCGACGGGTATGTTAATTTTATGATATATTACATATTAATGATATCAAAAATGTGTATTTAAAAAATTGTAAATTTAATCCACTGAACGAAGATGTTTGTTTGTTTTTTTTAAATTTCGCACAAAGCTACTGGAGAGCTATCTGTCTTAGCCGTCCCTAATTTGGCAGTGTAAGACTAGAGGGAAGGCAGCTAGTCATCACCACCCACCGCCAACTCTTGGGCTACTCTTTTACCAACAAATAGTGGGATTGACTGTCACATTATAACGCCCCCACGGCTGAGAGGGCGAGCATGTTTGGCGCGACGGGGATGCGAACCCACGACCCTTAGATTACGAGTCGCACGCCTTAACACGCTTGGCCATGCCGGGCCCCTGAACGAAGAACAGTTTTACTTCTGTCAGTTGATAGTCTATGTAATGACCAATTGTTTTTGAATTTCTTAGGATATCTTTCAAAAGTCCTTGTACATGAGCTTTTATTTTGGTATTTGATAATTGCGTATTCGTGTGGAGAGGTTGGAGAAGGAATGGTATACAATGTAATACACCATGGAGAGGTTGAAGAAGGAATGGTAAACTAATGTAATACACCAAACTTTCCTTCAACGGAAATTTTCTCTCACACCCAACTCATGTTGGTGGTGGAAGAAGAGTCTACATACTTGTCCTTGAATTATTACAGCAAATTATGAATGTCCCACAGTTGGACTAAACTCGGTGTATTCTGGGTTACGACACTCAACTTTTAGTCGTATGATACAAACATGACGTTGAATATGTTCACCTTTTTCCATCTTGGAAACATTGTAATTTGGCGATCAGCTCGACTGCTAGTTGTTAAATAAAAGCCAAATATTGACCGCAGGTGGTTTGTTATAAACTGCCTTCTCTCTTTTTTAACACTTCAAAATTAGTAACGTCTAGCTTGGCACGAAGTTTAATAAAACAAAAAACAAATTGACACGTCAGATACGCTTATAGTCGAAATAAATATAGAGAGAAAAAAACAGAAATAAGATATTTTACGTTCTCAGTATTTTTTAAGCTACTTCAATAATTGAGTGAAAGTTCTGTGTCAGTGCTGTCCTCTATCTTTCAAACACAATATTTGATGTAACCCTATTAATTTCCTATGCTTTAACTTTACAAGATGATAGATTCTAGATGTTAATAGAGTAAATACAACATATATTAGAATTTTATCAAACATTTGAAAACAAATTTCAATTAAATTATGTAATGTGAATTATCACAGGTAAGTAAGACAGGATTCAATCAGATATTAAAACTAAATCATTAGCAGGAACATAAAATATTATGAAAGTTTTATTTTTGGTAAATGTAGATGCTCATCATTGTTCATATAATAAATATTATTGTTTATTGCTGATATTTAAGAGCTACAGTAAACCAGACGGTGAGCAAAGATATTTATACGGAATTTATTATCAGTACAGTTACAAATAAAACAAATAATTTTGTTTGTTTGTTGCGAAGTTTGTAACTCTACAATAGTTTATCATAATTGTGGCTACAACTTCAATTAATACCTTAAGATTGCCCTGGGCTGAACGAAAGGAAACGTCAGGAAAACATTGGCTTTCCAAGAAAAAGACGAATGATTTTTATTACCGAGATATATTCGGTATGGAAATATTATATTGTGTAAAGTATTTAGGTTAAATACCGTTGTAAAATATTTGCAACATATATTTATATTATTGTCAAAACTAATTAAACTTGTTTCTCTTCTTTGTTGATAAACATTGGTATAACAGTGCCATCTTTTGGTAAATATTGGTAAAATGATTTAAATGTTTCTAGTATAAAGTAAAAATACAGTACATAGAAGTAAAAATCCATTAATTATGTTAATAATTTCCCAATTTTAATAACTCGTTACTTTATAAAATTTCCCTTGACTTTAATAATATTCTTATTAAGGTATGTTGAGGTAAAATTCTTATTTTCGACCTGATGTTTAAGTTGTTGTCTGATGACAGATAAGAGTTAGGGTATTTTTTCAAATTGATGTTTGTGTATGACATAACATAAATTATTCTCCAGCTAATGTTAACAACTTATCTATTAACTAGTGACATTTTCAACGGAATACGCCACAGCTGTATTTATGTTTTAATTCTGACAATTGACAGTATACATTATTTCGTGAATGTGATACACATTTTCTTTGTTTTCCGAGGAAACATAACTTTGTCGTGTATATCTGTGTCTTCCTCTATTCTAACTATGACGAATATGCTAGTCTCGTAGACTGGGGCCCTACCTTACGTTTGTATCAAATAGGGTACCATAATTACTTGATAATCCATTTTACAAAATGAAGTTTAAAGATGTATTTAATGTTTAATGAAATAAATTTCATTATGAGTTACAAACGATAAACTAGCGTCACCTCGTGTAATAATACAACATACAGAATATGATTCCCTTATGAAATCAAGTATTTTTCCACTTGCACTTTTTCTGTCAATTTTAATATTTCCTTTCCCATTTGTTAAATATATATTAAATGTTTTTACTAACAAATTTAGGTAGGTTTGATTAATTGGAATCTTTTGTTTGACTTAAAGAAGGTTGAGGTCAAAGTTGAAACGCAAAAATCTTGGAACAATATGTATTCTAAATAAAGGTGTTCAACATTATTATTCTGTTATTCTCGTTACCTGGGTACTTACGTTACGTTTCTATCAAATAGGATACCATAATTACTTGATAACCAAAGTTAGAAAATAAAGTTTAGAGACGTATTTAAAATGTAATGAAATAAATTTCATTACCACTTACAAACTTTAAAGCAGCGTCACCTAGTGTAATAATTTAATAAGTAGAACATAATGCCTTTTTTGTAATCAAGTATTTTTCTGTTTCCGCTGTTGCTGTCCTTTCTAATATTTTCGTTCCCATTTAATAAATAGTTATTAGAACGTTTTACTAGAAATTGATTAATTAGAATCTTTTGTTTGGTTAAACCAGGGTTCAGGTCAAAAATGAAACGCAAAAATCTTGAACCGGTATGTATTCTAAATAAACGTGTTTAACATTATATCTTTATGACTGAGTAAAATAAATAAAACGAAAGTATAACTATATACGTTTCATACAATTAAGGTTACCTAGTTTTCTATCATTACAACCAATATGTTCAAATCATGTCGTTATATTTTTAATATTCACTGGTTCTGAAGAGTTTCTTCTTTCATAACAATTAAGATGAACGATAGAATGTTTTATTTCTTTGACATTACAGAACAGTATCAATACCTGAAGACTTTGTTTGTTTGTTATGAGAACAAAGCCACATTTGTCTGTGGGCTGCGTTCACTAGGAAATAATATATCGGATTTAAATGTTATAACTATTTAAACTTTTTGCTGTGCCATGGGGGCTATGTGGAGGCATTGAGTTAGCTGTTTTAGAATTTATCTTCAAAAATTTAAAAAAAGTGGAGGTAAAACGTTTGTATTCAACCTCACCTTAGCACTTAACGACAATAGCAAAACTGAACGACTTGGAACTCATAATGGTTTGGATGAAGACAAAAAAATTTGATAAGACGTGTTGTGTAAAGGAAGAAACATTAAAACTATTTTCTACCGTCCCTAATATTTAGTTACTGCCACAGGTAATAAAGCCAGGCAGTAACATCTTACTGTCCACCATTCACACTAAATGAGTGACTGTCACTCTTGAATAGCATTAATAATTTATAGAGACGAGGAACTAGAAATTTACGATCATTATTTGTAAAAGAAACATCCTGAAGAAAGGTTTTTTATATTATAGTGCAACGACTACTAAAAAAGTTTCACATTTTAAATTGTAGAAACTCTTCGCTGTTGGAGAACAAATTATATGTTGAAAAATATAGAAGACATTCTACGCGTTGAAAACAGTACTGGCAAACTGCCAAGAAAAGAAATTAGAGGAGTGATAATGAAAAGTCAAGTGTTGAAACACGTGTGTTCCAAATGATGTATCAGGAAGTAAAACAATGTGTTGAACAAAACAGATGAGGAATATTTATACTGAATAATTAAAATACGTATAAATAAAACAGTCGAATCGTATGCGTAAGATGCATGCATGATTTGGACTAACGCAAGAACCTATGAAACATTTAATTAAAGTGTGGTTCAAACTGTAGTATAAAATTTAGTAAAAAGAGATAGTTAATTTACACATTGAGTGCCCATTCAAGACAACACATGGTCATATAAAGAGGTGTTAGAGAGCGAACCATTTCATAGAACGCTCGCTGATTCCATTTATTAGGATCTGTTTTAGCCAGCATTGACGGGCTCAGCAGGCAGTCCTATGTGGCTTTGCTATAACAAAAACACACACTTAATTCAGGATTCGATATCCATAATGGGCACAGCAACAACAAAAATTAATTTTTAAAGTATATAAATTGTTTGTAATTAATAGAGAATAATCAATTATTTATATTCTTGAAGTACTTAACTGTATAATTTTAATTTTCAATAACTTTAAATTAATATGACACAATGTTATATCGAATTTAATTCCG
Organism: Tachypleus tridentatus; assembly: GCF_004210375.1. Classification (NCBI taxonomy): domain Eukaryota; kingdom Metazoa; phylum Arthropoda; class Merostomata; order Xiphosura; family Limulidae; genus Tachypleus; species Tachypleus tridentatus. Next base: position 163,042,657 of record NC_134831.1, on the reverse strand, counting down.
ACTCAATAATTGCAAAAAGCTTTTAAACTGTGCTGTCCTCTACCCTTTAATACAATACTTACTGTGACATTATGAATTTCCATTACTTCCCAAGACTGTAAAATCTGGAATTGACTGTTTATTAAAGACTTACAATTTTTATTTAAATTATATGAAATAAAATCTTATACACGAATTACTGTATTATTAAACACAAACACACATAACAAGTGACACGTAATAGGCGAGTTTTCATCTGTTCCATGATGATGTCTGTCTTTATTTCAGTTCTATGTGGTAGTTTTTATTCAGTTTTCTGGTCATATGAAGAGTTTTGACGTTGAAACATTTCAACGACGCTTAGGTGCAGATTTCTATACGTGGTGAGAGGACATCCCATGGAAGGTTTCTTTCTTTCAGTTTAACTACACTGGGATCCAAGCATCCACCCATCTGTTTGCTGTGTGTGAGGATTCATGAAGGGGAGGAGAGAATTCCGGTTGTAGAGAGGTCAAACCCTAACACAAAACTTTGGCCTGGAATTAATGCAGACGAGCGGCTTTAGGGTTGCCCACTAGGGACAATTCGTTGCTCCATTTGGGCTAGGGACAAGCAAGTACATGTGTTGGATGTTCTCAACAAGTGTTGTGAACATTATAACTGATGGTAGTGTTTGGGTATAGTGCTCACGAAACATTGACATTCCTGAAGTGTTATTGTCTTATATTGTACTGCATTCCCTCGTAGGGCTTCATGGAAGGTGGGTTCAGTTGGCACCGAAAAATTATTTTTTATTATGGATTCTCCAAATAAAAACTTAAATAAAATAGTGAAAAAATACCTGTACCTTATTTTCTTATATTACATTCTCTTTCAAACAAACCTTCAGGGAAAATGCCTCACTTTTTAATAAGAAGGGACTAGAAGGACTTGCTGGCTCTCCAAAATCAGTCAAAATCTTCTCTCTAGTGATATATTGGTGGCAACATCCACATCTAAACACAGTGAACTCGTATTACATTCAAAGGCGTTTAGGAATATACCTGTTGATTTTACGCCTCATGGTTCTTTAAATTCATCACGAGGAGTTATTGTTATGAGGGATTTGAAGAACATCCCCGAGATAGTTATTCTCGCTGCTTTCTCCACAAAAGAGTTTCTACAGTGATGCGTATCTCCACTCGAAGAGATGGAATTATGATGCTGACCAGTGTCCTCATTTTAACATTTACGTCATCGTGTCCACCTGCCACCATCAAGGCAGGTTATCTTAATTGCAAGGTAAGGCCATACATCATAAACCCTCTCAGATGTATCCTGTGACAGTGGTTCTGTCACTTGAAGAGACGATGTCGTGGTTCCTTGACGTGTTCTTGTTGCAATAGCAAGGATCTCAAAGCCTATGACTGTGTAACGGACCCTCATTACGTTAATTGTAATGGCTCTTACCCTAAGTGTTTGGAAGAAAAAGAAGTACAGCGTTTGAAACCGAATGGAAAAAATTATTTACTTTGAGGGTCGACAGTTGCTGTTCACCACTTCATCTCGGATGTATGCTGCTGCACTTTGTTCCACTACTACAGTGGGAGGGCAGACGAATTTCTTTGTGCTTCCAAAAGAATCATTCTCAAACCATATGAAGATCCTTTTGACCTCCATACTTAAAAAAAGTTGATGTATCAACGTAAACTTGCATCTCTGTTCCTAACATTCATTCCAGCAAATCCTAAGATTTAATTCCTTTTGTTCCGGGTACGGCCATTTCCTCAAGTACGTCTTCTTCTCCCGCCCCAAGATGCTAAACGATCATTCGAGGGAATCCTATTCCAACAATACAGACCTGTCCAATCAGCCCAGAGCAGGATCCATAAGGTCGAGAAACCTCCCTCAAATAAAGAAAATAGAGAAAAGAGTGGTCTTAAACAGGTGGGCTCTATACTCAATTCACCTACACATAAATAAAAATGGCTACCTTGATACAACGGAACTGTCGAGATTTACGTTCTAATCTAGATGACATCAAAACACTGATTTCTTCCTACCATCCTTTATGTCTTTTCTTACAGGAAACATATCTGAAACTTGCCGATACAGTCACCTTTCGGGAAGTTTTCTTTGTACTGAAATAGAAGGTTGTGTGATGGAGAAGTGGCACTGTTGGTTGATCAGCATGTGCACACTCTGTCTTTGTCACTCGATACACTCTTGGAGGTCATTGCCATCCGTGATTCCTTGGGTCGTACCATCACTCTTCCTGTCTCATGATGAAACTTATCAGACCTTGATGCTCTCATTCATCAGTTGCCGTCTATCTTCTAATCCTGGAGGAAATTAAAGACATTGTTTACTCTGGGGAAGTACTGATATTGATGATAGGGGTCGCTCTTAGAGCATATGATCTACGATCAAAACCTTCCTCTTTTCAATACTGGTTATTATACTTATTTTAATGCACCTCCTAGTCAGTTCTTTACTGTTATTGATCTCTCAATTTACTCCCCTTCTCTATTCTTCCACTTTTCATGAATGGTTCACAATATCTCCTGAGGCAGTGATCATTTTCCTGCCATCGCCTGTAAATCATCAATAGACGTTTGCGTAGCAGAAGTAACTGACTAAGGTAGCTGCTCAATGTATTCCTAATACTTCGACGCGTTTTCCACGATATCCTCATCGTTGTTGGAATCTTGTCTGCCATAAGGCACGAAAAGCTTATAAAACAGGCTTGGGGTACTTTTCGTAGTTATCTCACACTCACGAACCGCATCGCTTTCCAGCAGGCCTGTACACATGCTCTGTGGGAAAAATTTTAAAGCAAGAAGGAATCTTGGATTAAGTTCATAAACAGCATCTCTTCTACCACCAGGTTCGAAGTCATATGGGATAAAACTGGAAGTGTGCAATATAATTATGTCCCCCTATTGATCTTGCTCTCTGATGGCCAAGAAGTAGCTGATATCCGAGAATTGCTGATACTCTGGTTGAAAGCTTTTGCCAGATATCTTGCATTTTTGCATCATTCTCCACGTTTTCAACCATCAAGACTCTGGAAGTGCGATCACCTCTTCTCTTTCTCTGTGACTATAATCGCCTCTTTTCACTGGTGGAACTCATCCTGGCCCTTCATCGGTCTTGCACTACATCAGCCGGTGTACAGTATGATATGCTGCGCCATCTATCTCCTACTTCTATTGTTATTCTTTTGATTATTTTTAACCGGATCTAACAGGAGAATGTTTATCCTGACGCATAGCGCCAGGCTAATGCCCTACCTTTCTTTAAGCGTGGGAAGGATCCAAAGATTCTTTAAAACTACCGTCCAACTGCTTTGACAATCTGTCTCTGGAAAACCTTACAAAGGATGATTATTGCTCGTCTAGTTTGGTTCCATTAATCAAACAACCACTTCTTGCACACCCAATGTAGATTATGAAGACAGAGTTCTATCTTAGGCCAACTGATTCGACTTGAAACGTCAATCAGAAAAGCCTTTCTCAAATGACAAAATGTTGTGTCAATATTATTCGACCTGTAGAAAGTTTATGATACTGCATGGAGGTAGGGAATTTAGAGAGACATCCACTTATGTGGATTACGTGGTCATTTGCCCATTGTTATTAAACTTTTTTTTCAATAAACAGGCGATTTCAATTCGTGTGAGTTCGAAACTTACCCGGTGTTTTCTACAGGAACTTGGAGACTCTGATATAATTCTCTTCATTGTACACAGGATTTGTGTACTGAATTTGTTGACATTGAATTACTACAAAATTATATAACTGAATAGCCAATACTAAAGTAACATAAACGTGATAAATAGAAACACATACAATTATATATTGATTAACTTTAACTTGTCTGAAACTTTTAGGAAACTTTTAGAAGTCATTTTAATATTGTTGTCAAGTCAGTCTGTTATCTACTTTATATATATAAAAAAAATTAGTTAAATTTCGAGAGACGACTAATATTATATAGAAATTATTGTTAAATTTAGGTTGGTAATAATAGCTTTTCAAATTTTACACTGACATAGTACATTATAAATAACATAAATTAAAAAAATTGTGAAATAGTACATTTTAAAAGATTAGTAAGTTTGTATTTACTGTTCCAAAGATATTTTTATGTTTGATAGTTGGTAGCCTGTGTATTGTATTATTAACATACGAATAATTAGTTTCTTAGTTTGATAAAATAGTATGTTACATGTAACATGTTAAGCACCGCTAAAAACCAGTTTTCAATATCCAATGTGGGCAGAGCACAGCTAAACCATTGTATAGATTTGTGTTAAATTCCAAAACAAATAAGTGCAGGAACTCAATTGGTATTTTATTAAACGTCTTTCATACCAAAGTATATACAGTATCATTATGGACCAGTTATTATATACAAAATCTATTCTTACACTGTAATATAACGATGTGTTTTTCTGGTATTAGGCTATTGTCAATGTTTATTTCTTGTTTTTTACTAATAGTGGTTTGTAACATAATACTTAATAAAAGTAAGATACTTTATAGCAAGAAATGTGTATCTAAAATTTGAATCTTGTCCATGTTTCTGATAAAAAAAATGTCAGAAATAATATACTTCTGTTGACGACTATGTATTTTACAGCAATTTACTAAAAAAATTTAAATTATTTGAAAAAGATTTTATGTATGAAACAGCAACACAAGGAGACACAACAATGCTGTTTATAAAATCTGTCCTTATAACTTTTAAAGTAAATATTTTAATTGAAATTCTGTTTGTTGTTACAACTTAATATAAAACTATAAGTAAGTAATATTAACAATAAAATAACAGATAATTGTTTCAATGTGTTTGTTCTTAATGAACGAGTGAATAAAATAATATTTACATTAATACGACAGCTGTTAGATGATTCATCTGGTATAATCATGTTTGTTATAACATATAGTGTACAGCCAAGAGAGCAATATATCTTATGTTATCCCATGTAAGACGCAATATTTTCTTTATAAATACCTTAAAAATACCCATGCGTCTTCCAAGACAAAAGTGATGGGTTAAGTCAAGCCATTAGCTTAAGATCTACTCAAATCGGCGTCTCATACAGATCCTAATCACATTACTTACAAATTTCAAATATTTTCAGCAGCATAAAACATACTGTGGAGTATTTGATGTATTTACTCAGTAAATTGAATTATAAGTTCAATCCTGTATCAAGGTGTTTGTTACTGAGTCAGTTTTCTTCTTCTCAGAAATGTTTTTCTAAAATTAGGTAGCGTCTTACAATGCGTAGAATGTCGTGTTTATTGTGATAACTAGCCAACAGAGGATTACTTTAACGTCTTTGTACAGAGGATTTTTATGTACTTTTGGTGAAGCAATAGAAAGTAGATTTTGATACACGTAATCCTAGTGTTATAATTAAACTTGACGAATAACATTGGCTTAAAATATATGACTGTATTTTATATGAGACACTATCCTAGAAACAAGAACGTAACTGTTTAAAATGATTATAGTTTGTGACGTGTTCTGCTACACCATTGATTGAACATGGCAATGACGTATGGTTAAGAGATTTACAAACATAATGTTTAATGGTTAGGCTTCACAAATAGAAAAATAGTGACGAAAAGAGTCATTTTAAAATATTATGAGTGATATGTCTTCTAATGATGTGGGGAGGAGCTGTGGGGACTTGCCGAGATGGCATCGTATGTACAGGGTATTATACTTGCTGTGATGTTCCTCCTACATATTGTTTTTTTTCTGGAACGTTGGGGTAAAAAGAGAAAGCGAATACCACTGAGAATATTAGCGCTTTTACGTGGAATGTATGTTTGATAAGATTCCTTCTTCCTCTGGACCTGGCATGGACTAGCGCGTTAAGGCGTGCGCTTCGTAATCTCAGGATCGCGGGTTCGCGCCCGAGTCGCGCCAAACATGCTCCCCCTCTTAACCGTGGGGGCGTTATAATGTGACGGTCAGTGCTACTATTCGATGGTAAAAGAGTAGCCCAAGAGTTGGCGGTGGGTGGTGATGACTAGCTGCCTTCCCTCTAGTCTTACACTGCTAAATTAGGGACGGCTAGCACAGATAGCCCTCGAGTAGCTTTGTGTGAAATTCCAAAACAAACAAACAAACAAAACCTTCTTCCTCTAGATGGAATAACAGTCCGATTATTTTCTTTCTAATAGTTTTCCTAAAGTGTTTAAAAGACTGATTGGGTGATAGTTGGGTGGAGATTATTGTTGAATTTGTCTATTACCGTAATTATTGCGGATTTCCTATCTTCGGGGTAGTTTCCGTGCATCAAAGAGAAATTGTATAGGATCACTAGATATCTTACAAAGTTGTCAGGCAGCTTTTTAATTGTTGGTTTCATAATTTATCTCCACCTGGAGCCATGTTATTATCAATACTTTTCACGTAAAGTTTAACTTCAATTTGTGTTATAGAGCGGGTGAGTAATTTGTGTGTCGGGAAGGGTTGTATCGTAAGAGGGTGTCATGTTTGTCCAGCACACGTGATTGGTCCCGAATGTAGCTATTTACTAGCTGTTCATGGCTTTTACTAAATGTTGGTGAATTCGGCGTAGTGAATGATTTTTTAAAAACTTATCAAAGAAGTTACTATACTCTTTGCTTTGTCTGTTATTGCATGAGTTTTCTTATGTGATGTTTTGTACGTTCAATTTGCTTATTACGCGACTTGACAAATTATCGCCTCAACTAGCGTCTTTTGGTAATGTGTTAGTATATCTCTGGGTGAATTTCCAGTGTTTTAGGTTGTGCGACTTTTGTTTTAAAGAAGTGGTTATGTTTATAGCATACTGAATGACAGTTGTTGTTGATTGAAAAAATTCTCAGAAATTCCTACTGAATGAAACCTTCATATC